>NC_070607.1:39435068-39735068 GCF_027172205.1 Podarcis raffonei
CAGTTTCAGGTTAAGTACGGACCTCCAGAACGAATTAAGTACTTAACCTGAGGTACCACTGTACTTAAATCAAAATGGGCTGGTTAAATAAAGTTTGAGATTTGTTATCAGTGGTTAAACTGACAGCTCATCAAAAAGAAAGATGGTAAATAGAAATAATTTTGTGACATATGGTGACACGTGATATAACATTTATCATCTCATGACACTAATGCCTACTGTCTAAATTTTTAAATCGAACATGAGAATGCTGTTGCATATCTGATGAAAAGCAAAAAGTTGTTTGGCAATGAAATTTATGTTTACAATATGTTCATAATTTGCATTAATATGTTTTGGCCTGTATTTTATATATTTGCAATGTGATAAATATACATATGCATTTTTTAAAATACAAAATATTAAAGAAATCTGATCAATAGATGCGTATGGATCTCAACATTTTAAGTAGATGAAGTAGATCAAATCCACATTATCTATTATTATTTAGAGGAATAAGTTGATTATTTCAGCCATGTTTCTTGCACAATGCATGGTTTTCCCTCTGAAAATATTGGTTTTGTATGGAACATAGAAATATTTGCAGAGTTAAATAATGAATCTTACCTCAAGGATTTGATCACCAGCCCAAAGTCGGCCATCTCTAGCTGCTGCTCCTTCTTCATATACTTCATGTATCACAATAGCATCCTAACAGAACACATAATCTCAGTATCAATGCTTATACATTAAAAGTAAGTTCCGAGACTACAGTCCAGAATGCAGAACTGACATGAAAATACTGTGACCTTTCCTATCATCATCATTTTCATGTACCCCACCTATCTGACTGGGTTGTCCCAGCCACATATATTACGCTGATGATCTCTTAACCATTGTTGTAAAATACCGAGTGTGTTACAAGATCACTCACAGAGCCACACATTTCCCAAGAACAACTATAACCACACAGTGGGCAACTTTAACCAGCTTCATACCATGCTTTCACATATTTGTTAAGGGGGAAACCGGATCAGTAAGTTTTAATCAGGGTTAGTATTGTTGAAAGAGGATGGAATTCACTTTGAATGGAACATGCAGTTCCATAGCCTCAAGGTGTACTGTGATTAGCAGCACTGGTTGCCAATTTGTTTCTGGGTCTAATTTGCAGTGCTGGTTTTGACATTATTTCAGACCTTAGGATTGTCATCTGAGGCTCTTCTTTGGGTGTCAATGAAATAACATTTCTCCCCTGAAGTAGTTCCTTGTCTATGGAATGCTCTCCCCAGAGAGGCCCGCTTGATTCCAACTTTATCAGCATTTCAGCATCAAACAAATATGTTTGGGGTGGTATTTAGCTGCCTAGAGTGGCTGGGGAAACTCAGCCTGATGGGCGGGGTATAAATAAATAAATTATTATTATTATTATTATTATTATTATTATTATTATTATTATTATTATTATTTCTGAGCATTTTGGCAGCACCAATGACTAGACATTTTTACTCTATGTATTTTTAACACGCTTGTGTATTTTTATTACAGCATTATGTCTGCCACAGCCACTAAGGTAAAAGGGGGTTTCTTCCTCTTTCCAGTGCAAGAATCCAGATTTTGGCTAACATTAGCCATAATTGGGCTAATTATTCTGTGTAATACTTCCACCATATTATACACAGCTAGGCATGAGTGAAATCTGAACTCCAAGTCAACTTGCATTTTTAGTCCTGCATGCTTAACTTTTATAATTTAATATAAACTTATAATATATAATTTAAAACCATGGTGTTATGAGTAATGGCTGTTTTAAGGCCTTCACAGGGGTGTTCAGCCTTGTACAGCGTGGCTGCAAGTTAAATCCACCACAATAAATGAATTTGAAAAATATATTAACTTTATTACCAAGGCTGGAAAATATAGGCAGCAGCAGATGTTGCTTTAGGGAATGTTTCTGTGATATACAATTATTGTCAGGAGTAGACCCCGCCCCAAAGGAGGGAGGGAGACACTTCAAACAGCATATTTTTTATCATTTCACCAGCAATGCCATTTGTTTTGAAATGGAATGCCACATACTCCCACGGAATATTCCCAAGCTATCAGTTTTAACAACCAGCCATACAAAATTGAGAAGGATGCACATACTCTGGAGGATAAGCTAAGAATTCAAAAACTGTATATAGAAACCGGAGAGCTGTGCAGATAGCAACAGAAGGTTAAATTTGGCAGGAAGAAAGAATATGGGAAGAAATGCAGGGACAAGTATAAAATAGGAATAAATGTCTAGGCAGCCACATTTCTGACGTTGGTTTAGGGGTTATAATGAGCAAAGAACTGAGCATCAATCAAAAGCATGCTGTATCATGACAAGGTCAACATCGTTCTAGCTTGCATCAACAAGAGCACTGCTTCTAAGACTAGGGAGTGCCTATAAGGTCATAAATTGAGAGTGCTGTCTGTGTCCCATCCTTGGTACTACAGGTAGAAATAAGATTCTTGACAACCAGGATGCTCATGTCACAAAGCTCTACTTCTCCATAACATTGGAATCAGGAGATTGTGAAAGCTCTGGATTGGCGTCTGAATACAGTAGACTGGATGAGGGCTTATAAACTATGCTTGAAGAAGGAGGCTCTTGGGTGGTTCCCAAGTTTGGGAACTATACAAGGTACCTGTTCTGGATGGGGCTGCACTCCCTCTGAAGGAGCACATGTGCAGCTTGGGGGTACTCCTAGTTACATTGTTGTTACTAGAGGTCCAAATGTCCTCTGTGACTAGGATCGACTTTTACCAGCTTTGCCTTGTTCACCAGCTAAAGCCATTCCTGGACAGAGATACCCTGCCCACTTTGGTCCATGCAGTGATAACCTCAAGACTGGATTACTGTAATGCGTTCTATGTGGGGCTGCCCATGGGTCTGGTTTGGAAGTTGCACAGGCTGCTCATCTACTACTGAGGCAGGTTCATGGTCCTTGCCTTGATTTACATAATTTACATCACCTGAACCATTATATCCTAGTTTGATTGTGGAGATAATCTGCAGGAGCACTGTTGGTCACTCCCCGAGTTGGAAAGGCTCATTTGACAACAACAAGACACAAAGCCTTTATAACTAGGATATAATGGCTCTCCCAGTGGAAATTGGCTCTACCGGTGGAAAGCTTTACCAAGAAAGATTCAGCAGGTAGTTTCTGTTTCAACTTTTAAAGGCCAGCTCACAACTTTTCTATTCTTCTTCTTCTGCTATTCTTCTTCTTCTTCTTCTTCTTCTTCTTCTTCTTCTTCTTCTTCTTCTTCTTCTACTACTACTACTACTACTACTATTTGCTGCCCATCTGACTGGGTTGCCCCAGCCACTTCTACTCCTAAGCAGGCAATTAAGAATAAATCTTTCCACAATAGTTAATTGATGTCTGTTTTAACCTCTTTATGTGGTTTTTACTGTACAGGTTTATGTATTTTTGTTATCTGCTTTGATCTTTTCAACAAAATATTGATTTATAAATAACTATGTTTTATCATGTTTTTACTGAGCCTTAAGCACATAAGCATGTGATAGGAACAGTAAAATCTACACAAAATAATGCTCCAGAGTGGCTTTCAGCAGCTAATTCTAATGAAAATGAACAGGTTTCATTTATTCAGTAACATGGAATTTGCTTTCTGTATAAAGTTATTCATCACAGGAAGAGCAGTCAGCAGGAGGTCACAGAATGTGCTCAGTTTTAAAAAACATTTAAAGCAAAATAGCACTACATCACTCAGGGCAAGGTGACATGAAGTGAGAAAGACATGGAGGAGGAAGAAAATATTAATATCCTTGCCTGAAAGCAAGTATTGTGATAAAGATATGGATGGAGTTGGGTTTTTTTGAAGCTTCCTCCTTTGCAGTCCCACTAACAGTATTTACAACCACTCTGCTGTAGCGAAAAGTCAAGGTCTCATGTCAAACTTCTGGTTTGTTTCTATGGCATGAGTGATCATGTATTCACAGAACACTGGATTCATTTGCAGTACAAATTACTGCTGAATGAAAAAAATGCTTAAGGCTGCATACAGGAAGAAGGTGTGTGGTCAAATTGCTAATGCATTTACCGAATTAAAAAAGCAGTTTAAATTTTATTAAGCATGCTCCCATAACTGTATAATTTTCACAAGAATAGTGAAAAATGCAGCTGGAATGGCCACAAAGCAGGAGACGGATTTCTCTTACAATCAGCTTTTCAGACTCCCTTGTTATATGAAAGTCGTAAGATCCAGTCCTACAGCCTAATGTTAGCTGTGGAGATTCACTGTTGTACAAACTATACTTTAGTCTTCAACAGGTGAATCAGGACCAAATACCAGGTTGCAGCTTGACCTAAAATGGCTCGTAGCTACAGCATTCCTATCATACAAACGAATGATTTTTTAAAAAAATTAAGAAGTTGGTGCCCAAATGCTTGTTTGGACTACTGAAGGTGGGCCCCTGGTCTCAAAAGGATGAAAATTGCTAAACTGTAGCTTCATGACATAACAATGGGCAAAAAATATGAACCATATTTTTCCAGTCTTCTGAGACATGCCTGTGGAGAGCAAGGAGGCAGCAGACAGGAAGCTGGTAGAAATTTCATTTCTCCTGTACAAAACATGATTATTTTGTAAAAAGCCCAACAATACCCAAGTAATATCATCTGATCAATCTGCATTTTGACAATAAAAGTCAAAATTTCAAAGAGGGATTTTTCAATGAAGAAATCTGTTAATCCATGGGAACAGTTTTCACATATTTCTAATAAGAACCTACATATGTTTTTACACCTCCAGTGATATTATGCAATTTTCACACTGATATTGAAGTTCACACTTTCAAAAGCTTATCTTTGGTGCAAAAAGCTATTATATTTAGTCTCCTGCCCCTTTTCACCATATACTTAAGAGAAAATCTAAGTGCACGTGTCTGGTACTCAACATTCATCAGAAAAAGGAAGCATCAAATATGCAACAGCAGATCAAGCAAGGTGCATAGTTAAGGTTAAGCTATGCTGCGTTAAGGGAATTTATGCGCAACTTAGATAGCTTTAAGAGGGGATTAGACAAATTCATAGAGGATAAGGCTGTCAAAGGCTAATGCTCATGATGGCTATATACTATCTCCAAGATCAGAGGCAGCATGACTCTGAACACCACTTGCTAGTGAATCGCAGCAGGAAAGAGTTATTGCCTTCATCTCTTTTTTGGGTGGGCTTTCCATAAGCATGTGGCTGGCCAGTGTAGGAACAGGACACTAGCCTCTGGGTCTTTGGTCTGCTCCAGCAGCAATCTTCTTCTAATGTTCTTACGAAGAGGATGGCAAGCAAATGAGGTTATGTGATTTGGTATATTGACTGCTGCTTTCTCTCGTATACATTTTAATTATAGCTGTTGCTTTCCTAGCCATATTATGTGCTAGCTAGCCAGGCTGAAAAGCCCAAATCAAATGGAGTGTATTCTTCATTTTCTATAACTTTTCACACTGAAATTTCTGCTAATTCTATATTTGTAATAGAATTCAGTTTTGCTTGCTTCAAACAAACCATTTACTCAAGATAAGGTCTATTCTTGACTTACCAACTAAAATGCTTGTTTGGAGCAAAACCAACCAAAATCGAATTAGTTCAGGCATAACAGCAAGTCAAAGATTACTC
This sequence comes from Podarcis raffonei, assembly GCF_027172205.1. Lineage (NCBI taxonomy): Eukaryota > Metazoa > Chordata > Lepidosauria > Squamata > Lacertidae > Podarcis > Podarcis raffonei. The sequence goes on from NC_070607.1 coordinate 39,440,714, forward strand.
ATAATGCATAGATCATTAATGGCTTACTGTATCTACCTAAATTACCATTTTTTATTATTGTAAGTCACATTGAATTCATTTTAATAGGTGGGAAATAAGCTAAATATATAAGCAATAAGCAGCTTCTTTTGTTTTAAAGACATGCACAACAGAGAATGCTTAGAATATAAGAAGGTGATCACACATCTACTCATACATATTGGCCATGACATGCTTTCATTAAATTTGTGGCTATATTAGTATCCACCAGTGTCCTTTGGAGAGATTAAAGGAACATCCAAGCATACACGTCAAACATGTATTATGGATTTTCCACATTTCTTTCCTTCATTGTACCAAAAATGGAGCAGCTTTGAGATTCATGAAAACTTGAAATAGTATTCCAAAACCACCAAACAACTTACAAGTGGTGTATCCTTTCCTCCTACAATACTGAGACCAAGGCCTGATCGCCCCTTGGAGATTTCTATAGTCATTTCTTGTCCAGGAACTATTGGGCATGTCGCTGGATCCACCAGAGGAAGCGGAAAGCCACCTGCAACAAATGATAAAATGTACCAGTGAACAAAAGCACAATTGCCAAACAAAGAAAGAAGCTGCACAGGAATAAACTCAGTGTCGAAATTTGGTGTGCACCTGCATCAAATTCTTGTGATTTGAGGTCTGCTGCTTTGGATGCAATTTCACAATTCACATGCAAGTTAATGTTTAGGGAAGGTGACACACCATTCTGATAAGCTAGGGCACTCGTTATATCTAGCTGCACACACATGCTTGCTCACACTCGCACATCAGATCCTCTTCTGGATCTTCTGCTACCCGAAAGGCAGTCAAGAGCTTGCTTTTCACCGCTGTTGACAAGTTTCTTCACTCATAATATTGGTTTATTCATACAAGTAGTGTGACAGAAGTTCACAATTATCAGCTGTGGCAACCTCTGTTATTTATTAATACATTATGGAATTTTGGTGACTGCAGAATTAGCATGGCTGAGATTTCTGAGCCCTGATCTCAGCAGTTATACTGCTCATGCATCATTCTTATGAGTGAAGGAGGACAACAACGCCTGGCCTTTCCATGCAGCAGAGTGAGGTGGTAGATAAAATAGGTTTGTCACATGAAATGTTCTAAGAAAAAATACATTAAATCAATTGCATGTAAAAGTAAATGGCATTGTAGCTGTTAATCTAGACTTTTAAATTAAAATAAAAGAAAACATTGCATGCTACTATCATGCTAAAAAGCTTTGTATTGAATGAAAGGTATTCTTCAGATAGAAGTAAGAAGTTCATACTTCTGCTGGTGAACTCTGTCTCTGAAGAATAAGAAGGTGCCGGAGCCAAAGATATCTTGTGTAAACTGATAGGGATTACTGTTGAAGACTTTGATTGCTTTAATTGGTTACGAAACTGGAAGGGAAAAGGGGGGGGGGAGAGATAAATCAAAGACATTGAACTGTTAAGCCTCCTAAAATCCAAACAAGAAGTTGAAACTACAGTACAGAGATTTTTTATATAGATCAAAAGTGGGGAGCATAAAACAACATTTAACAACTTTAGAAGTAATAATCTACTTACCTCCGATGCTGCAATTTCAAAAATTTCAGTCAGAGAACATACTCCTGAAACATTATTTACCATAAGGTTTAAGAGCTTTGGTAAAATCTTGACACGTGTTTTACAACAATCCCATGTTTTCCATTATTATTTCTGGCTGTTTTACAAGGTCATTTAAAAGCTTGCTATTATAAACTAAATAAAAGTGTACTTTTTCTGAGCTAAAAGAGGTCTGCTACAAGAGCCCACAACTGTACCTACTGTGTGGTAGTAAAAGCAACAAAGAGGGGCCACTTCATTGCTTCTACTGTCGCGTCTTTCAGCCATTTGCGATGGAGTTTGTCAGGACGGTTCTTAAGTCTTGACACTTATATTGGTGATGGAGCCCAGGACACCCCAGAAACCCTCTGTGATTTGCTTGCTGGGCATTTTGAGGAAGAAGTTGTTCACCTCTGTAGCGAGCTAGATGCCGTAACTGATGCAGCTTTGAGTCAGCTGTGCTTTGTGGGATCAGCTTTGGGTTTTGCAGCCTGATGACACTGACCAGGTGCTTGAGAGTAAGCTCCCAAGGATGTGCCCTCTTCACCCTTGCCTTTCATGGGTCATTAAAGCTAGATGGAAGGGGCATGAATGGGTGGGCCCAGGGTGTGATAAATGTCTTGCATTGGGGGGTGCACTTGCCTCCTTGAAGGTAGCATTAAGTAAGGACACCCCTGAAAGGAAGACCCTCCCTGAACTAAATAGCAAACAACTACTGTCCAGCTGCAAATATGGCCTTTGGGGGCAAGGTCCTACTCAAGAGGATTGCAGTCATTATTTGGGGACATTTTAATCTGGTTTCAAATCCAGATTTGGGATTGAATCAGCCTTCGTTACATGGATGGATGAGGGAAAGAGAGGGAAAAGGGGCACCACGCTGCAGCTCCTACTCAACCTCATACCAGCTTTGGATAGCATCTTCCTGGACCATCTAGGAGAGATTGGGGCCATGGTTCTGCAACAGTTGCAACCTTATCTCCAGAAAACATCACTGGATGCCTATTTCACCACCCCAACTGGCTTTTGACCTATGTGGTGCCATGGAGCACTGCATTGTCTCCAGTGCTATTTAAGAACTAGATGAAGTCATTGAGAGCTGTCAATAGGAAAATTGGTGTAAGGTGTTATCAGTACATGGATGTTACCAAACACTATTTCTCTGTTGACACTTGAATGAGGAAGGACTGAGAAGGCCCTGGATTGAGGTCTAGATGCAGAGGTTGGTTGAATGAGGGATAACAGTCTTATTCCTAATAAGATGGAGGCTTGTAGCTAAGTGGATGAAAATGTATTTGCCTTAGGTGTTTGTTTGCAATTTTTTAAAACCTTCTCCATTGTTTTTTCTCTCTGTCATTTTTACTTTTAAGTTCGTAAATCACCTTCAGAAACATGTTAAACCAGACTCACATATACATAATAACAATAATAAATTGTTAATAATAATAAAATAAATGAATAAGAAACCATTTGGAGTATAATACATACATTTTCTGTAGGTTGCTCTGCCGTTATTTGCTGGTTCTCTATCACCTGCTTGTCAAGCTTGGCACCGACATCCTATCAAAAACAACCCCCAAATTAAAGGTTTATCTGAAAGCAAAGACCTCTGCAAAGATACACACTTTCAAGTGTAACCTGTTTTATTGCAGCCCTCATTCCCTGAAATAAATCGCCCCAAACTGAAATACTCAATTCACAGTTCAATGCACTTGTAGACCAGATAGATTACTGGTCCGTGTTAAACGCTCTTCAGGTGAAGCTTAGTATCATATAGAATTAGGAATATATTGCTTATTTTTTTCATGTGGCTCATTTAAGATTAGACCTCTCTTACTACATTTAAGTCCCCCTGAAGGCCTACCTTGTCATCATTTTCTTAGACAGCAGGCCAAACTGAGAAAAGGCCATTTAGTGTGAGACCAATCAAAATCCAGTTTACTTCTTTGGGAACACAGCCAAGTACCCTAACTAGATAGCTGCTGTGTCTGTAGGAAAACTACCACAAAATGCTTATAATGCAGATGCCTCAATAAGGACAAGAATGCACAACTTAAAGAAGATGAACTGCAAAAAATGCTCCCTTTATTTCTTCAAACCTAAATATAACTAATTTGTCTGATTAAATGTGATACCCATGTTTGTGACATATTCTGTGCTTCTGCAGTTACACCTTTAATATGTGAATTTTGTTTTTAGCATTCTAAGATATTGCCTTTTGCAGAAGAATAACAAAAACACCCATTTATCCCTTATGGTTCGGAAAATAAGCTTGTAAAAAATGTTTGGTGAAATATCAGACATTAAAGGAGAATGAGGTAGACTTCCAATGTTCAAGGGATAGTAATTTTGTACTAGCTTGTGTATAGTAAGCTTTTCTTATTACACAAAATAAGCAATTTTCGAAGCACAACGTGAGACACCATAGCATAACTTCCAGACTTTGAATACAGTATGCTTATTCAAACAAAAATCCTGCCAACGAAAGCATCGTTTTCCACCTGCTTTTACAAAATATCATAACAGTGGGACAAAACAGATAAGTTAAAAATTGATGTTTAGTATTATGAGGAATGTTTAGTATTATGAGGAATGGTTGAGCTGAAATACTGAAAAGATGCCACAAGGAAAACATCCTTCAAACATTTGTTTCCCACACACTGCCAGCTGCGCCCTCCAATACTGTATTACACATGATTATATTTTAAAGAGACAGATTATGCTGCTGAAAAATAAAAATAGAAACACCCCACTGGATTTGTGTGCTCATCAGTATTTTATTTGTCACAGAAATATCGGGAAATATTAGTATGAATCTCTCCTTTGAAGCCATCAACTTCAGCTGATGCTTGACAGTAGGGCAGATTCAAGGACACCTGCCTTTCAGCATTAATAGTGATCAAGCTGAAAAAGCCTCCTGCTGAACAGAACATTTGATTACCCTGTATGTACAGTGAAGCAAAGTAAGAACACACATCTAAAAACCACACTGGAGCTATCACTCATGCTATTTCCCTGTTAAGTCAACACGGAAGGTTTAAAATCACTTGTTTATTGGGAAGGGAGAACCTTCCATCTGCCTCTTGTGCAATGCATCAAAGGCATACCCTTCAAAATGTAACAAAACATTTTCTTGGGTCACTTTTAATACATAACACAGCATTTCTACTAGTAGCATATACACTGTGAATGAAAGCCACAGTTGCATTTGTCTCTGCATGTACAAGTTCAGGATCCTTTTGAAGGTGATCGCTTGCAATTTAAAGGACCCAAGAACAGATGCCTTAGACTAGCAGCAGACCAGGGTGGAGAAACCTTTGGCAACTTCCATCAACCCTGATAATTGGTTATGGTGACTTGGCTGATAGGAGTCAGAGTCTAACATCTGGAAGGCCATAAGGTTCCCCAAGCCTGCAAGGAACTTTTTCTAATAGCTGCTAGGGATAGATGGATCATTATATTTCTGATCTGTTTCTGCTTGTCTGTGTTCAGCCCCAAATCCATTCCATCCCAATTCCACATTTCTCTGCAATTAAAACAACAACTGCACAACATTTGTAATTTTGTATGCAATCAAAACACTTTGTGATAAATACATTAAAAAATGTTATCACTGTGTGTGTGTTTCAGCTGAAAACTGTTTCATAAAATTCAGGGAGGAGTGACATAAAAAATACTTAAGTTCTGATCTGCACACCTGAGAGGTGCAAATCAGATCATTTTTTTTTTTTGTAGAGTCAAATTCCTCAAGGATTCTATTGTCTTCTTCAAGCCCCTATGAGCATAGAGCTCCTACTACCCACCTATGCAAAGTCCAAGCTGCACCAGCATGGAGGGAACTTTTACTTTCCCAAGCCAACAATGGAAAAGTCCAGCTTCACATAAATTACTGCTTCCTGAAGCCCACCTTTGTGATCCTTGATTCCATCATATTTTCCCATTATGATTATGGATAAAAGGCTAACATATTAAGCCAAAAATGTTCAAGATTGGGAACTGATTTTTTAAAATTTATTGTTATGTCTGAATATAGCCACTCAGAAGGCAACATTCGAATAGTATTGCAAAATAGGCTGTGCACAGAGGAAGAAAACAGAAAAACCAGCCTACATAATAAATTTCTAGGCATTTGTACTGTAGCTAATAGCCTAACTCTCATTTCTGGAGTCACTTTTTGCTGTCAGAGGTAAAACAAATGTAGACCAGAGGGAGGGTCTTTTCACCCTGGATTTTGATTTTTTCCCAGAGTGGGGAGCAGCTTGACATCCTTTTCTCGTGCCAGGGAAAGCTTTTAAAACACAGAAATCTCCCAGGCATTGGCTTAACTCCAGTTTTACCAGTCTATGGTCAGCTGTGCCGCCATCGTTTTAATTGTTTTGTGTCTAATTATTGTTTATTGTAAGCTGCTCTATAAGAGTACTTTTATAGATTGAATATTAAGAAATTTTATATGTTGAGGAAATAAATCCAAAGCATTTTGCTGTACTTTAACCACTTCCATTTGCAGAAGCTTTAGTATGTAGAAGTGTGGTGTAGTGGTTAAGAGCGGTAGTCTCGTTATCTGGGGAACCGGGTTCGCGTCTCCGCTCCTCCACATGCAGCTGCTGGGTGACCTTGGGCCAGTCACACTTCTTTGAAGTCTCTCAGCCCCACTCACCTCACAGAGTGTTTGTTGTGGGGGAGGAAGGGAAAGGAGAATGTTAGCCGCTTTGAGACACCTTTAAGGGAGTGAAAGGCGGGATATCAAATCCAAACTCCTCTTCTTCTTCTTCTTAGAAGGTAGCTGAAGACTTGCAACAGTGACCCGTTACTAGTCTCAAAAAGGGTTTGTGACAAATTAAAAACAGGGGTGTGCTGAAATGGCTTGCTCTCTTCTCTCTACAACTTATTCTCATTTTAGTCTCATCAAGGTATTTAGAGAGTGGCACGTCAATCAGTTTCTCATACACTGTGTGTCACAGTGCAAGCAATCAATGTCCTGCTCGAGGGTGGCCTTAAACCCTTTGGATCAAAATCTGTCAGAAGGGAAGAGAGCTTGACAGAGAGGTGAAGAAGTCTCCACAGGCTGCTCCAGCTAAGTGGGCAACAGGCACAAACTGGCCTGTGGGGAGGGACAAAAACAACATTAAACGCATGTTGCAGTTCCCGCTGGATTGCACCTTCCCCCACAGAGCCATCTACTGTCAACTGCCCTGTGGGAAGGATTCCAGAAAAGTAAGGGAGGCAGCCAGAGATAATATCAGGAACCCATGCCTGTTGCAGCTGGACTGTTTCCTCCTTTTATGAGGCTGTCTACCACCAGCTGCCCTACTAGGAATCCTCCTTATAATTTGCTCTATGGTGATACTGCTCATTCCTCACCCCCTCCCCTTCTCAAAATACACACTGGTGTTACTTATAAGCAGCAGTCAAAGGATTTGCAGCCTCAAAGATGGGATATAAATAGCTGTAATAAATACATGAAAGAACACTGACATAAAAAGGCTTCCTGAAATCTCAATAATTTTATACTATTCGTTTAAATCATAAATACAAAATACCCATAACTGTATGCCTAGCACGATTGGGTTGCCTTAAGTTGCTTTGACATAGAAAGCAGTTGAAATATATTGGCATGCTGAACAGCTGAGGCACTCAAGCATCCATGTAAAAATGTATTTCCTCAGTACTACCAGAGAACAGATGTGTGCCACTCTTCCTGACTGCCAGGTGGATGAATTCATCTATTTGAAATATTTGTATTTTACTCTTTAGCAAATTTTCTGGGGCAGTTCACAAAAATGAGATAATAAAGTGAATAAATAAAATATAAACAACAATACCTTAAAAAGACAAATACAGTGGTACCTTGGGTTAAGTACTTAATTTGTTCCGGAGGTCCGTTCTTAACCTGAAACTGTTCTTAACCTGAAGCACCACTTTGGCTAATGGGGCCTCCTGCTGCTGCCGCGCTGCCAGAGCCCGATTTCTGTTCTTATCCCGAAGCAAAGTTCTTAATCTGAAGCACTATTTCTGGGTTAGCAGAGTGTGTAACCTGAAGCATATGTAACCTGAAGCATATATAACCCGAGGTACCACTGTACATTTAAAAGCCTGAGAGTGCACAAGTGCCTGGCATTGAAAGGATAGCAATACTGACATCAGCCAGGCCTCTCTGGGCAGGCAGGGAATGCCACAAATAGGGTGCCACCAATGAGGAGGTTCTCACTCTGGTAACCAACCACTTCACCTCAGTTGGCAGAAGCACTTGAAGAAAAGCCTCTCAAGATTACCGCATTAGACATGCAGAAGGGCCCTTCAGCAGGCCTCTCTCTCTTCTCTAACATTCTCCGCAGGGAATAAATGGCACTATCAAAACACTACTAGGAACTTTATGCTAGATCTCATTAGCAGAGGGGTGTGTGGTGGGGGTTGAGATGATGTGAGTTTCAGAAGAGCAGAATTCATTATTTGAATTCAGAATTGAGACAGAATTTATCATATTGAGAATCTCACAATTCCTTAACTTTTTCAAATGTCAAGTTTTTAGCTCTTACAGTTATAGCTACTGTATACACTTGAAAATACAAATCCGGGTGAGTGGAAATAAAGAGGGACTTAGCAAGATCTCTAAACAGCTATGGTCCTCAATGCCATGCATGGTTCTGTGCCAGCTTGACATCATTTTATCCTCTCTGTCTAATTTACACTCACCAAAAGTATTATGGTTTTGATTGTTTGCCCCATCCCAACATGAGAATCCAAGGTTCAATTCTAACACACATATAGGGCACCAAAATTCAATTATAGTTTCTCTGCTGTTTGGGGCTAGTCTGTACAGTGTGCAAAACTGCACCAATGTCATTTCCTGCTTCTCTTTCCTTTTCAAGTTTCCCCCCCCTACTGGAACCTTGACTCTGTAAAGAAATTTGCATATTTCTTGCAGCGCATGCTTACTAGTTTAGTGTACACATCATCCGTTGAGCTTTTTGTAAGAAATTCCCAACTGGTATCTTCTTCACCACTTGCAGATTCGGTGGTACTGTGGTCCTGGTGAAAAAGTTTTGTTTTTGAATTTAGGAATGTGAATTTCACTTAAAATTTTAGCAATAAAACTACAGAATATATTTCTTTGGAGGGAGACTCAACAAATCAGCCTTGCTTTCATGAACAGTGTTCAACTGGTCATCTGGGCTATGGTCCACAAGGCTCTGGAAACACAAATATCCACATATGACCATTCAGATCACTCTTGTTTTCTGTCACTGCACTGCAATCCCAGCCTTGGCTTAGATGGCACATTTCCCACAAAAAAGCATGCTGTATAGAGGTTAGGAACCAAAAAGCAGCAGTAGGAAGAGAATAAGGTACAAAACACTGAGTATTTGGGTTTTTCACTCCTTTGCAGAGAACACACGTACATTTTCAGATTTTGGTCCACCAGCACAACAGTTAGAAATGTGTCTCAAAAGAAAGAAAGAAAGAAAGAAAGAAAGAAAGAAAGAAAGAAAGAAAGAAAGCTGAGATTCCCGGGAAGTTTAATAAATCCCAGATCCTGAACATGCATCAAATGAGCCACGCTCTGTACACTCACAAACTCTTAATAAAACAGCAATGGTTAACTGGCTGTTATGGTTTAGTTTTCTGCCTGAAGTTTTATTGTTGGTTTTAAATATATGTAAGTTTTTAAAATTCTGTAAACTACCTTGGGAACCAATTTTGGTTGAAAGGCAGCTTATAAATAACAGAAATGAAAAATAACAGGTTTTCAGAAGATGAAATCTTCCATTCAAATTAACTGGAAAGTATCCATAGCCTTCAAAGCCAGACTTTCTAGAGTTATCCCTGTGAAGTCTGCTCTGCTTCACTGTGTACACACACAGGGCACAGGGCACCAGCACACCCCACATCTTTAGTAACATTTTAAAAACCGATGGTGTACTGCAACATGATTAAACTATGGCATAATGTTACGTATTTCACCAAGTCATTACCAGAATAATGTTGTTTGGGTATAAAATACACACAAAGTTGGAAAAAAATGGTATAGAGTGAGAAATCACAAAAAAACTAAAGCAGAAGAACTGGATAATACAGTAGAAGGAAATACTTGACTCAATACCAGGTAACATCAATTCAGCAAAAAAATAAAATACAATCAGGGAAACAGTAATTATCCAGCAATTTACACACTACTCCTGGGTTATGATAGAAAATCAACTCTCTATAATAAAAATGAGAACAAGGGTATTTGAAGAGGGCATGGACCAATGTGAATGAAGGAGGAAAATCTTTTCTCTTATTTATAAAGTAACCATGCATTATCATTGGGCTTGCAAGTCAAAACAAAAGGCAACATAATAGATGCTCATTATCAAACTTCTGGAATTCCATATTATGATATTTCACCAATATAGATACACCATCTTTTTGGCCTGGCTTCCAAATAAGTTTGGCAGCAATCCCAGGGTTTCCTGACTATAGAAACCTACTTTCTCTGTGAGTCAGATACTGTTTTGTTTTCAATGGATGCTGGAAGAAACTGGCCATTCTCCAAAATGGTGGTTTTCCCAAAGGCAACTCAATGAGGTTCAAATGTGAAGTTGGCATAAGACCAGGTGTAGTTGTGTGAAGAGGTCGAAATGTGACCTGCAGTTTGTAGCCTGGCACATTTTCTTGAATTATTTGCTATGTACATAGGATTTTCCGGCTTTCTGATTGTCTGGATTGTGCTGTGGATGGCACTATTTTGAGACAGAGGACTTGTAAAGGTAAAAGGTAAAGGGACCCCCTGACCGTTAGGTCCAGTCGCAGACGACTCTGGGGTTGCGGCGTTCATCTCGCTTTACTGGCCAAGGAAGCTGGTGTACAGCTTCGGGGTCATGTGGCCAGCATGACTAAGCCGCTTCTGGCGAACCAGAGCAGCGCATGGAAACGCCGTTTACCTTCCCGCCGGAGCGGTACCTATTTATCTACTTGCACTTTGACGTGCTTTCAAACTACTAGGTTGGCAGGAGCAGGAAGCAAGCAACGGGAGCTCACCCCATTGCGGGGATTCGAACCACGAACCTTCTCATTGGCAAGCCCTAGGCTCAGTGGTTTAACCCACAGCACCACCCGTGTCCCTAGAGGACTTGTAGGCACATGCAATAGCTGCATTTTCTATGGACATATGCAAGGTCTACCTCTGGATCCACTCCATGAATCCATGAATTGTTAATATTCATTAAACCCAGAAGAAGAATGTTCTATTGTTGAAAATAGTTGTTACGTTCGGATAGGAATAAGTACAAGTGAAACTCTTTCCATTGTCCTTGAAAATTCACACTCAATTCTGCACAAGATGAAAAGTTCTACCTGATGCCCTAGCATTCAAGGGAATACCACTGTTGATATTTCTCCATCTCCAATGTCATGTTGACTCTAGCAACGTGATAGAAGGTTCCTGTTTTAATGGATGGCATGATCCATTAAAAGTGATAATTAGACCCTAATTTGGAGCTGGAGAGTTTGGATTCAAGTGTTTGCCTGGTGACTAATTTACAATTTTTGAGAAAGGTATTGCAGAGAGTAGCAGCCTTTTAACTCCAGACAGTCTTGAACAAAACTCATTATTATTTGGATCTGTTCTAGCCTGCCTTCCAACTGAGTTAGGAAAGATATGGCTGTCAGCTTGATGGATAACTTACATAGGGGAGTGCACAGGGCGAGGGCAACCCTGTGAGTTCTCCTGAACCTTTCTGTAGCTTTTGATATCATCAGCCATAGTATCTTGCTGGGCTGCCTAGCTGGAACAGTTTCTGAAGGCACAATGTTATGGAGGCTTTGACCCTTTCTGGAGTGTTGATCTCAGAAGGTATGTGTTCCTAGACTCAATGCCCAGGTGGTATTGATGGACAAGACAATTGTTTATGAGGAGCTTCTACAGAATGCAGCTGTGAGAGGACAAGGTAGATGCTTGGAGTCCACAACACCTATACTGTATCATTTGAATTTGCTGCCTATTTGTCTCAGAGCTTCATATAAAGAGATTGTGCTGACCTACACAGCGAGCCCCTTTATTCTCATTATGCCCTTGAACACACACATATGCATCAACAAGACCTAGGATGTCACTCCAAAAAACACTGAGGTTGCCCCTGTGTGAACTGGAGTGCTCCGTCCTTGGTTTTGGGAGAGAAAAGTGCTTCAGGTATCAGGTTTTCAGCATAGTTCATCTCTGTGTTTAATGTTTCAAACTTAAATAGAGCTGATTTTGCCTCACTGAAAAAATGCAGACAGACGTGCACAACAGTGAACCATGCCAGCTATTGCATTATGAAGGGAAATTCATGCTCTGTTGGCCTTCTGCTGAATGTTTTTTTCTAGAGTTTAATTAGATGAATGCCATGGTTTATATTAATCTGCTAATTATGATTAATTGCTTTCATTTAGGAAACACTAATCAGAAAGTATCTTACCTCAATGGAAGACTGGGAGCTGGAGGGTAATGGGAAAGGAGCAACAGCCATCTGGTTAAATGCATCATCATTGCTGAAAAACGAGCAAGGGAGAGATGAGAAGGAATCAATACATTAGACAAACTGCAAAAACATCTTCATTTTATCTTATTGGTTATTTTAGATACTCTTGCATTTATAATCCTCCTTTAAGGTGGTGTACATAGAATTTCTAGGTGGACTCCCAACTATGCACTGACCAGATCCAGATCTGTTTAGCAAGAGCAAGAAAATTGCACCTTCAACACAATAAAATACATAGCCCTGTAAAAATGTAAGGCATTTAGATACTGACCAAATAATGTACCTGTCTCTTTATTTTGCTTAAAACAAGGGGGCAAGAAGTTTAGCACTAAGAAACACATTGGAAATGCGTTGTAATTTGGAAAGCTTCCATATTTTAAATTGCATGCAAATAACCCAGCACCACTTAATAGTATGATTAGGGCTACAGTATTGCCTAGTGGGGCTGGCCAGCATACTGTTTTAAGAGGCCTACCTAGAGGCACATCAATTTCCTGCTTATGTTTCCTGCCAATAGCTATTTCCAACCGTGCTTTCAATACTGCTCTCTCCTGTAACGTTTACATAGAACGCTATGCTCCCATCAATTTTTTGTACGGTAATTTTTTATATCAACATCTATTTGCAGCTGCTGGAAGTGCACATTGGAGGGTTTGGAGAGAGGTGTGATCAGTATGCTGATGATACCCAACTATCTTTCTCTGTACAACTGAGCCAGTCGAGGCTGTGCAGGTCTTGGACTTGTGATTAGATACAGAGGTGGTCAAAGGGGGGCCAATAAGTTGAATGTAAATCCTGATAATGTATAGGTCTGGAAATCAGGGAGGTTTTCTGTTCTGGACAGGTTGCACTCTTGCTGAAGGAACTGGCATGTGACCTCGGAGTGCCATCAGAGCCATTATCATTGGAGACTCAAGTGACCTTTGCAGCAAGAAGTGCCTTTTACCACATTTGGCCTTGCCAAAGTACATAAGAACATAAGAAGAGCCTGCTGGATCAGGCCCATGGTTCATCATGCCTAACCAGATGCCTATGGGAAGTCAAAAAGCAGGAGCTGAGGTCAACAGCAGGCACCCAGCTTGTGATTCCCACCAACTGGCATTCAGAAGCTCACAGTGAAACAAGAGACCTCAAGACTAGAGGCGCTTTGTGTGGGGCTGTTCTTGAAGAAAGCTTCACTTTTGGTGGCTACACTTTTATCTGGGGTGTCCTGTCACAAATACGTAATACCAATTCTGAAAGAAATATACAGACTCTCTATATGTTACCACTTCAAGGTACTCCTATTGACTTACAAAACCCTATGGGGAAAAGACACCTGGGAGAATTCCTTATCCTGTCTATACCTGCCTGCTTGTGAAGATCTGCTGGGGAACCCTTCTTAGCTGAGCTATAATGGGAACATGAGAAGAAAGCCTTCTCAGTGGTGGCACCTAGTTTGGAACTCCTTGCCTTCTGAGATATGGATGAGGCCTACTCTTTAACCTTTCGATTCTTGCTGAAGGCATGGGTATTTGGCCATGTTTTTGGCGGCCTAAAGTACCAGCACTGATATATTTTTTTATTTGACTGGTTGTAACTATCCACATTGTTTATAGTACTGGTACGATGCATCTGGATTTGTTTTGATTTGTAAGCCCTTCTGGATTTGTATTTGTAATGAAGAACATATAAAAATATTTTAAATGAAGTATAAAACTTTGTAAATCAAAAGGATTACTACTGCTGCTGCTACATTTATATCTCATCTTTCCTCGAAGGAACTCAAGGGGGGGGTACATAGTTCTCCCCTCTCCATTTCATTCTCACAACAACTCTGCAAGCTCAGATAGGCTGAGAGACTCTGATGGGCCCAAGGTTGCCTGACTGAGTGAGGGATTTGAACCCTGGTCTCCCAGGTCCTAGTCTGACACTTTAACCACTATACCACACTGGATTGCCATGCCATGTTAAGCCCCCCCAACCGGCCTAACAAGGACTGATGCATTTTCTTCAAATAACTAGTGATGTAGTGCCTTTTTTGGGGGGGGGAACGATGACGCAGGGGTACGCATACCCCTAAACATTTTGTGAATCTAAGTTTGGCCTCATTGAGGGGCCGTATTTCAATATGAGTAGGAAAATGAGATGAAAGTACCCCTAAACATTTTTTTTTGGGGGGGGAAAGCACTGTAGTGATGTACTAATATAGTTGATAGAAACAGTTTCTGATTAAGGCCATCAATATTCTACTTTCAACCTCTCATATTCTTGTTTAGCACAAAACTTGATGGGCTGGGCAGCCACAAATGACAATATTTGAACAATGCATACAGAAGTGCACAGAATATTCTTACAGATAAATGATACTCAGCTGTACTTCACATTTCCAAGAACCTCCCTTTAAAACAGTGCAGCATGTTAAACAGCAATTTTCTAGCTCCTTTTGTTTTCCCAAGCATACAAACCAATTATGATGTAGCTCCTGCTGATGAGAATTAATCAGCATATCTAAAAGCTCCATAACCCCTGGTAATTTCTGTCTGGTGCCAATTTAGGTTTTGCCAGTTGTTGGGTTTAATTTTTTTAAAAAATATATATATAAAACTGCTAATCAGCACAAGTAACAAGGAAATCAGCATAAAGCATCCACAGCACTTGATGCAGCCTCTAATGAGATCTGTAAGCAGTGAAACAACTTCAGGCATTCTATAAAAGTCCTCTCTTTTGATTTAGGCAGCAAGAAGGCTTTGTGGCGAGTTCTGCACATACAGCAAAGCTATTCCCTTTCCCCAGCCTCTCCTAATCTTAGGGAAGGAGTGTGAAGAGCTGCAGTTTAAAGGCTGGGGAGTTGTTGGAAAATCTTGTGCCTCAGGGGGAAACCAGATATCTGAGCAGCACCTTTGCACAGTAGTTTAGGAAGGCTTACACAAGTTGTTTCCCCAGTCTTGAAAGTAATGATACTGAGTACAGAGAAATGCACAATGTGACAATGCAATGCAGGGTTGCCATTTCCAAAAGAAGTCCTGTGTAGGGAATGATGCATAGTAACTCCACCCTCAAGTGCCCTTTGGATCCTTGCCATTGTTTTGAGCAATTTTTAAGCACACCTCTGCCACCTGCCTTTCCTCATCACCATTAAATCTGCACCATAGGCAATTTTAGAAAGAGATGGTAATTTTTATTCATATAAAGCAACTCTCTCTGAGGTAAGAGAAAAAGAAAGAAAGAAAACTAGGTGAAAAGAGGTTGCCGCACATAATCTATTCCTGCTGTGACCGTACATATTCAACACAACTTTAGTCCTGCTTCAAAGGAGGTTGCTTCAAAAGTAATGGCGTGTTTTAAACGGCACCACAGAAAATAAATAAATGGACTTTTGTACTACCATCTCAGCAGCTGTAAAACAGAATATATTTATTTTACAATGGAAAGTAATGGCAACCTCGCTTTCACGATAAAGCAGGCCAGTGAGGGGGCCTGAATACAATGTTGGAATTACACTGCATGACAATAAAAACTCAGCACAAACGCAACCATCTGCCACAGCCTTTCAATTCCCAGTAGTACTATAGTAAAAAAAAAGGTGAATTTCCACATGCACGTTTCTCAAGTTCATAATCAGTTTGTGACTCCCATGTGTAAAATGATGATCACGGACACCAAATGCTATAATTTATCTCCAGGTGGAAGTGTGAAAAGCCCCCATCAAAAAGTCCCAGGTTTTAATTCATTTTTAAAAATACACTGGGAAAAGTGTGTGAATATGCATGTCAGCTAAAGGATCATAATACGATGGAATACATAGGATTTATTTCAGAAGTACAGGAACACAGGAAGCTGCCTTATACAAAGTCGGACCATTGTTCTATTTACCTCAGTATTATCTACATTGATTGACAGCAGCTCTCAAGGATTTCAGATGGTAAATTCCAGCCCTACCTGAAGATGCCAGTGATAGGACCCGGAAATATTCTGCAAACAAAGCAGGCGGCCTGCTACAGAGCAGAAAATAGGAGGAACTAAAATTCGAACTGGATCCAGTGGAGATCCTCCACAAATGGAAGGAATCCCTCAGTTAATAATGGCAATGTCCCTTCTGTTTGCAGAAGCGACTAGGATCTTTCTGGTAGAGGCTTCTGTCGACAGAAGGGATGGTGGAGGCACTTTTTACTAATTCCTCTTCCTCCTCTCAGTCCCCAGGCCACATCCTGCACTGTTGCAGAGGGTATGTCAATTCTCCAGAGCAGATTTTTCAAGGTCACAGCAGACTGCAGGGAAAAGGGACATCTTGTGAAAATCACTTCTCCCCTAACCCCTTCCATCTATTGCTGGAGCTCTGCTTTACAGATCTCTGCATCCAAGTGCCTATACTCTCAAATTTAACTGTATCTCATTTGCCTACTTTATCATCACAAGTGCCAGCTATTATTATACCCTGTGGTTCAGTATTTTATACCATACATATCCGTATAATGAATACAATGTTAATTAACTACAATATTTGGTTTGTTATTATTTAAATCCTAAGATATCCACGTATTGTCTTGGAATTTATCAATTCATGTCACATTTTTCAAAGTTACATTTTAACAGCTTATCAATCCATACCACATTTTTCAAAGTTACATTTAACAGCTGTTAAATAGATAGATGCTTCATCTATCTAAACAAGAAAAACAAGGAAGAGTGGCAATCCCATGCTTTAATAAGCTTAAGGTACAGAAGACATCAGGAAAAGAGTTTCTTTTAAGATCAGAGTTTTGTGGTTTACAAAACAAAACAAACAAAAAACTTGGGGCCAACTATGTACACACCATTTCAATACACACAAGTATACAGAATGGAACAAATGACCACACACAATGGTCCTTAGGCCTCCTTCAGACCTGTCATTCACAAAAAGTACTTTTCGCACATGAAATTTATAATGGTAGAGGCAACCTGAACTCAAGTGGCTATTATTACTTTTTATAGTGCTGATTTAATCAAGCTGAGAATACATGTGGCTCCAACGTGGACATTCACTCTCTCTTTCCAGAGCAGCTAAAACCCCAAAGCTGCTGAAATGCCCTTCCTGAGTCAGGGAGAAAACTGAAATCCCCCTGCCATGACCCTAGCCACTGCTGCTGCTGCCTCCTTCCTTTCCTAAAACTTCCTGAGTTACACCATCAGTAGCGAGAGGGGTTCTTAAGAGATCTAATTCATATCAATTTATGAACTGCTTTACTTTTAAGGCAAGTAGGACAAAACTCCCCCACACACACCTTTTGATATATAAAGGTTTGATTCCACTCCTCCTGGTTTTAAGTTTATTTTTAAATTTAAATTTTATGTTTATGTTGAGGGCCCTCATTAAAAGGCTATTTATATATGTGTGTGTATAATATATAATATTATATGGTGCTTTTTTTCTGGGAGTACGCATACCCCTAAACATTTTGTGAATCTTTGTACTTTTGTCCATTTAGTGTATTTATTTCCCCCCGATTTGAACTATAAAATAGTGATTTTCTTGAGTCAAAATGAGAGTAAACATTTTTTAAAGAAAAAAGGCACTGATATTATATATATGTAAAATTCAAGTATCTGTTAGACTGTTGTCTAAATAATTGGAAGAGGGGAAGAGAGAACCGCAATTCCTATGCAAAACTAACCATTCTTTATCATTGGCCCCATTTTATATTTATTTAAATAAACCAATCCAATCTTTCTACAGAGCAGGGCAATCGCCAACCCCACTTGGATCCAGTTTCATATATGATTTTTCTACTGTCTGAGCAGCTTTTCCCAGACACATTTTCAAATGCAATTAAGTAATGGAGAGTGAGCTGCTGTACACGACATTTAATTTCAGTAACTGAGAAAAGTAAGAGGCTGAAAGCAAGATCATTAATCTCCTCTGGTTGCCTTGCACTGCCAAGGATAACAACTAATTTTTCATTTTACTAGGTCTGCTCTTCAACCATCGTCACATATGGTCAAACTTACCGAGACTTTAAGATCCAGACACAGTGTTTCTAAGGTTGATTTTCACTTATAATGTATACGGAGCATAGATTTAGTCACTGCTTATATTTTTTAGAAAGCAGGGTCAGTAACAAACAGTGGGTACCAGAATCAAACTTCAGTATTCATAGGGTTGCCATATTTCAAAAAGTAAAAACCAGGAAACCCCAAAAGTTGTTGAGCTTTTTAGGAAATCTTCAAAATTATTCAGCTTTTTTTTTTACAAAAATGCCAAAAAGAAAAGAAACCCTCCTCCCCCAGATGTCAATTTTTCCCTGACCTATACTACAAAAGAAAACAAGGATGGATGTGGTATCATTTTCACTCTTGATCACCAGTATAGATGAACACAATTCTGAGATGGAGATGAGGCTACCATTCTGGCTACAAACCAGCGTGAAACGTATAAAATACACATTAAAAATTGACAAGCACCTACAGAAATAGCTGGTGCATGATGGTTTTCAGAATACTGTACTGCAAAATCTGATAAATGGCTGAACATATAATAGAAAACCATAATGTTAACTGCATAGGCAACAGATTTTAACAGTCACTGGCACATGCCACAGCCAAACTAAATCTGTTTGCCTTGAGGGGGAAACCATTCCATAATATCCAGCTAAGAAGAGAGAATCTGAACAAGTGTTAGTCTTCAAATCCTAAAACTGGGAAACACGTTTCCATGTTAATTCTGTAGTTGGTTGCCACAGGACATCAAAGCTTGCTTTAAAAAAGGTGTTGTTTTTTTACATACAGCAATAGCCTCCTCACAAAATTGTCCCAATGGTGTTTACATCAACACTGTAAGCTAAGCCAATATTAATATCCCTGCCTTACAGATGTGATAAGGGCAGAGTAAAGTGAAGCCTTTTAGTAAGTTCATGCCTGCGGTGATATAGATCAGCCAAAGGCAAGGTCTGGGAGAGATTAAAGGACATGCTTAATTGTTTGGCTGGCTGGTGTTCCTAGCGAACTTACCGTATTTTTTGCTCTATAAGACTCACTTTTCCCCTCCTAAAAAGTAAGGGGAAATGTGTGTGCGTCTTATGGAGCGAATGCAGGCTGCGCATCTATTACAGAAGCCAGAACAGCAAGAGGGATTGCTGCTTTCACTGCGCAGCGAACCCTCTTGCTGTTCTGGCTTCTGAGATTCAGAATATTTTTTTCTTGTTTTCCTCCTCCAAAAACTAGGCGCGTCTTGTGGTCTGGTGCGTCTTATAGAGCGAAAAATACGGTAAGTCCTCTATACATCCTACAATATTTCACCTCTCAGTTCCTTCTCCATTCACCATATTCCCATGCCTCTCATGTATAGTCTAATTTCTTTCCCCAGTCTCTTTCAAAATGTTATACCAGATCATATACAAAACTATGCTTCAAAAAATGCTTTCCACATCTATCAGGCTTGTCCGCTGCCTACCTTTACCCTGTGGCAGCCAACCTATTTGCATTCCACAGATGAGGCATCCCATCTGCAATGTGAGCTGTTTTGCTACCAGCCAAAGTGATGACAAAAGTCCTGAAATGGTCTTCCTTGCAGTGAACCAACCAACCAGTTTGCCATTTGTTCCCCAGTCACACTATCAGCAAAGGCCAAATAATAATAACATGGATCCTAAGAATTGCTAGTGGTGTTCTCACATAGCAGAATGGACTTTCCTGTCTAATTGCATTCCCTCATCTTCCTGGAAAACCTCTCTTGAGGGTCAGTGAGACCCTTCAGAATGGTGTTTGATTCAAGACAGGGTTTGGCACTTTCAAAAACTGGTAGAAAATGGAGACCTCCTGGTCTTCTCTCTCCTTCTCCATTTCCACACAAACACAAGCATCTTTCACTTGCACCAGGGCATCATTACATCCGAACTAACATGTCACAAATACATTTTTCTTCACCTAAAAATCTGCTGGGCACTCTACCTTCTTAAAAGATTGAATAAAACAATAGTCTCAGCCACAGGTCTAAAATCTAATTAGGCAGTACGCTAAAAGCTGAACTAAACACACAGTCAGCAAAGCTTATTGTAGCAGTAAAAGCAAAACATGGGTTTAGTAACTAAGCCGGATTCCAATCCTGTAGAGCAGGGATGGGGAAACCCTTTTCAGCCAAAAAGCCACATCCCCTTGGGGGCAACTTTCTGAGGGCTCCATGCTACTGATGGGTGACAAAAAAGCAGACAGGGCAAGTGATTATACAGCCACTGAAAAGTCAGAGGTTTATAAACATGCGCCTCTCCATCCAGACAAGCAAGGACACATTTCTTGCATGGTTTCGGGAGGAGACCTGTGTGGAGAGGGCCAGATAGAGGCCTAGAGAGCCACATTTGGCTACCAGGCCTCAGATTCCCCACCCCTAGAACCCATGGCGTGGGGTGAAGCACCTGCCTCAAGTGGTGGAAGTTCAAGAGAACTTCTGGCATGCAGCGTTGCTGCTCATCTTCCCCACCCCTGGGTGGAGAAGCTGAGTGAGTGGCAACACTATGAGGAGTACCCTGGCTCCCACCGAATACAGTGAGAGCTGGGGCACGGTAGCAGCGGAAGTGGGGCATGGCAGAGGGGCAGGAGGGGTAACTCCCATTTTGCCTCAGGTGGGGAAATGGGACAGGCTGCCCATGAGGAAATGCTGGCTTTCCTGTTTGTTGCCAGCTTGAATTACTTTCCTTGCTTTAAAGAACTGCCCAGGGACTGGAATGGCAAGGGCAAGAGCTAAAGAGAGATGTACTCCTAAGGTCAGCAGGCCTTTCTCTTCTTGTACCTGCTTTCTCTCGTATCATGCCAATGCTACCTTGTCTTTCCTCCTTTCTGCTTGTGTAATATACACAAATTAAAAAACCAAACCTGGTCATTCAGTTGCTAGGCAATGGCCTCCTGTTCTCTCTTATCACTTCTGGGACCACCCAGCAGTATAGACATTAATGCACCAACCCAACTGAGCTTGCATAAATGAGAGTATCAGATCCACCTGTAAGGAGCTCTTTCAAAAGGTTAAAATGCCACCAGCCGGATTCTTGGCAAGGAAGGAGAAACAGGAGGGAACCATTAAAAAACGAGCCCCCTGCGCCTCTCCTTGAACAGCTGATTGGCAGGGTCTTTCTGAAAGGTCTCCATGTGTACAACCCCAACTACCTGATTTGAAAGGTTAGCCGCCTGCCAAGGTAAAAGACCGAGAATTAGATTTAAATTGTTAACGGACAGAAAAGACAGAGGAGGATTCTCGGTCCCAAATCTGAGACTGTATTATGAAGCCTCGTGCCTTTGTTGGCTTAGAGAATGGGTCACTTTAAAAAACACAGATCTGCTAGATTTAGAAGGCTTCGATTTAAGATTTGGTTGGCATGCTTATCTCTGGCAGAATAAGGAAAAGGTGCATAAAGGCTTCTCAAACCACATTATCAGAGGAACATTGTTAGAAGCATGGGAAAAGAATAAAAAACTACTGGAAAAAAATACCCCCTGGTGGCTATCCCCTATTGACATATTAACTACCAAAAAAACAACCATGGAAGGTGAGAGATTGACCTATGAAGACCTCCTGGAAAGATCGGAAAGAGGATGGAAAATTAGATCTTATGAAGAGTTAAAAAGCAAATTAACAGGTTGGCTGCAGTATCATCAAATTAATGCCTTATGGAAGGAAGATAAAAAGATTGGAATGAATGAGAAAAAATCAAAGTTCCAGGTAGAGATAATAGAAAGTAAAACTAAACTGCTATCTAAAATGTATAATCAGCTATTAGATTGGGACACCAAGGACGAAGAGGTTAAAGAGGTTATGGTAAAATGGGCAATAGACATTGGATATAATTTGGATTTTGAAAAATGGACGAAGTTGTGGACTAAAGGAATGAAATTTACAGCCTGTACTGCCCTCAGAGAAAATATGGAAAAGATGATGTATCGTTGGTACATCACCCCTGTGAAATTGCAAAAAATGTATAAGACTGGTGACAAAAGGTGCTGGAAGTGTAAATCTAAAGAGGGAAGCTTCTACCACATGTGGTGGAAATGTGAAGAAGTTAAAAAATTTTGGGACTCCATCTACAACAAACTAAAGAAAATACTTAAATACACCTTTGTCAAAAAGCCCAAAGCCTTCCTTCTGGGAATGATCGGAGAGGAGATTAAGAAAGAAGATTATATAATGTTTCAATATGCAACTGTAGCTGCCAGGATTCTGTTAGCGCAAAATTGGAAAACCCCAAATACCCCGACCGTTAAAGATTGGCAAATTAAATTATTTGAGTATATGGATCTGGCAAAAATGACGCAGAACATTAGACAGCAAAAAGGTACAAGGTTTACCGACAATTGGTCTAAATTCATAACATATATGGAAACAAATTCTAGAGATATAAAAATCACAGTAGGTTTAATATAACCCTTGCGATGTGTTTACGTTAAAAAATGAAAAACTGCAGAATGGATTTAATATTCACATAACCCAAAACCGAGATGGAGGGAAGTCAAACGTTATTTATTGTTAATTAATGTTTGTTTTTTGGTTGGTTTAGGTGTTTTGTTTTGGGTGATGTTTTTTTTTTGTATGTGTTGGCTATTTTTCTTTTTCTCTCTTTGCTGTTGTTTGGTTATAGAAAATGAATAAAAAGTTAAAAAAAGAAAAAAAAGAAAGAAAGGTTAGCCGCCTGCACAGGACCTGTTTATGCACACAATTCCCCATCCAGCTGAGGCCATGGAAATGGAAACCTTCTTTTGAACACACTATACCTGCTGGCTAGAGTACAGTGATTGCCTTGCTTTTAACTGAATGGATATATGTAATAATCAAAATATGGCAACAAAGGCAAATAAATGACATGAACACAAATCGCCCTCATGGATTTCATCCAAGGAGTCTCCAGACTGGGGGTGGGGAGCCTTTTTTCTCTTGAATGCTGCATTCCCTTTAGGGCTAAAGTCAGGGGCCACATGGCTCCAGTAGGCAGAGTCCCCCCCCCCGTTCTTTTTCTCTCTCCATCTGACTTCTCCCTCCCCCTTCTTTCAAGTCCAATGGGCTGCTGAGGGAGGGACTTTGGTTCTTGCCAGAGGCCTGAACTAACCACAGAGGGCTTTACCATTCTCCTTCCACCTTCTTCATCTCCCCCAACCTCATTTCTCCTCTCCCACCCACCTTCTGTCCCCTGGGCTCCCCCCAATCACATGAAATTAGGCAAAGGGCTGCAGGTTCCTCATTTCTGTTCCAAACTGGAGCAATTGTGTACTGATTTAGGTTTAGATAATTCCGCCCCAAACCCCCCAGTGTCAGGGTATTTTCATGTCGTTTCCAGTTCCAGGATCTCTCTACTTCCGCACAAGAAGCCAGACATATGGCCTATACCAGTGGATAAGGGAGTTGTAGCTGTCCAGATATAGCCATGCTCCTACTCCCATTAACCCAAGCCAGTGTGGTCAAAGGTGAGGAATGATTCAAGTTGGAGTCCAGTGATAATATGGAGAGCCACAGCTTCACCTCCTCTGAATCAGGCTTGGCTTATATGAGAAAAAGGCGAGAGTCTGCTTTCATTTAGTTGTTTTCCCTTCCTACTTGGATCCTGAATTGCTCAAGGAAGTGACACAATATCCAGTTAGTTTAATATTGTCCAATCTTCCATTAAACTGAAGAAGAGCACCTTGTTCTGTTTTACTTGGATTGCCTTCTACCAAACCACCTTATGATCTGTTCTAATCTATCACACTGGTCTTCCATGACTTGCTAAAATATGAAAGTAATTTAATTTCGAGGCATTGACATATCAGTTTTCAGTAGACTCAGATGAGGGCACCACCAGAATGAGAGGTTACATCATGGGAAAAAAATGAAAGAAAGGGAACTGTGTGACAAATGAAGCACACTTCAGCAGCCCTCAATTTCATTTGAATACTGAATCTTTCTCATTTTGCGGCTCCCCCAAGTTCAGGCCACTAATGATGAGCACAAGAGTTAATGACTATGCCATTCTTACCGTATAAATACCAGCTTGACCTTTGACGGTGCCGTCTTAATGATTGCAGAAGCATTCTGGTGACTTCTTCCATACAAGATCTGGTTATTTATCTGTTTTATGAAGAATATTTGAGACAGTTACAAATTAAACAGTAACAAAAGGTTAAGTATTGTTTTCTAATTTTATTACACCATCAATAACTCTGAAGGAAATATCCTAACCTTCTTTTATGAAGCTTATCTTCAATATCAAGAAAGGAGAAAGTGAAGGAAATAGGCAAGGAGGGATTATTTTTGTTGCTTGATTTTCCTTGATTGCTCTTGGAGGAAGCTGATTTTCTAGGTCCATTTCCAATAGGGTTTAGGCCCAGTCTTGGCACAGAAATTGCTTTGACCTCTTTTGGGAGATGGCCATGAGAAATGTGTCTCTTATTCTCCTCAAACTCTCAGCGGCTTTTGATACCATTGACCATGAAATCCTTCTGGAGCGGCTGTCTGAGTTATGGGTGGGTGGCATCATTTTACAATGGTTCTGGTCCTACTTGGTTGGTCGTTTCCAAAAAACTGAAGCTCAATCCAGAGACTGAGACACTGTTAGTGGACAGTTCCCTAAACCAGATGGATGGGAGGTTGCCTGCTCTTAATGGGGTTATACTTCCTCTGGAGGAGTGGGTATGTGGCTTGGGGGTACTTCTGTATCCTTTGCTGTCAGCTTGAGGCTCAGGTGGCCCAGCTGTGCCCCTATCAGGACAAGAATAGCCTAACTACTGTTGTCTATGCTCTAGTAACCTCTAGGTTAGATTACTGCAACTTGTTATATGTAGGGCTGGCTCTGAAGACGGTTCAGAAACTTCAGCTGATGCAGAATTTGGTGGCCAGGCTGCACACTGGGGCAAGATGGTTTGAGCATATTATACTGCTCCTAGCCTGACTGCACTGGCACTACCAACCTTACTGTTCACTTTTGAAACATGGATCACTTATAAACACCATCTCCAACTCCTCAAAAAATTCCATCAACAGTGTCTCCGAAAAATTTTACACATCACTTGGGAAGACAGGCGAACTAATACCAGTGTACTAGAAGAAGCAAAGATCACCAGTGTCAAAGCAATAATTCTTCAACATCAACTTCGTTGGACTGGTCATGTTGTTCGGATGTCTGATTATTGTCTTCCAAAGCAACTACTCTATTCTGAGCTTAAAAATGGAAAGTGTAATGCCGGTGGCCAGCAAAAGAGGTTTAAAGACTCTCTCAAGGCAAACCATAAAAAATGTAGTATAAACACTGACAATTGGGAAACACTGTCCTGTGAGTGCTCCAATTGGAGAACAGCCTATACCAAAGGTGTCATGGACATTGAAGATGCTCGAACTCAGGACAAAAGGGAGAAATGATCTAAGAGGAAGGCATGTTTGGCAAACCCTCACCATGATCAACTCCCACCCAGAAACCTATGTCCCCACTGTGGAAGGACGTGTGGATCCAGAATTGGCCTCCACAATCACCTACGGACACACTTTTAAGACCGTGTTCATGGAAGACAATCTTACTCCGCTACGAGTGATCACCAAAGAAGAAGAAAGAAGCACTGGCTGACGATTAGTTTCTGAACCCAACGAAGTGCTGGTTTTGACCTATAAAGCCTTAAATGGTTCAGAACCAAAATACCTCAAGGACCAGCCCTACCCATATGAACTGACCTGGATCCTACAATCATGCCCCCCCCCCCCATGAGAGGTCCAGGGGTAGCAACAGGGGCCTTTTCTGCAGTAGCTCCTCATTTGTGGAATGCTCTCCCCAGGGAGGCTCACCTGGTGCCTTAATTCTATATCTTTAGGTGCCAGGTGAAATAATTTCTCTTCAACCAGTCCTTTGACTGAAAACATTCTAAATGTTAAATGTGTTTATGGGAGGAGACTTATTGGTTTGTTTTCATTTTATTATGTATTTTATATTCTCATTCTGCATTTTTAGCCTGGCATTAGCTACCCATGTGGGCAAGGGTGGTTATCAATTGGAATAATTATGCTACAACAACCTTGGGAGTTAAGTTTAGTTGCATGAACATAGTTTGCATTGTCTACCACTTCAAACAAAGCTACAGAATGAAAGAGAGATAAAAACTGCACACACTGTAGAATTGAGGCAGTAGAAATCCCATTTCCTGTGAACCTATTACAATGTCAAACCATATCAGACTTTTACTTTACATTACTCTTTTTCCCTTTCAGAAGCACAGATCAGTATTCTACAGGAGTCTTTTTAAAGCACAACTGCATTTTACTAAGATATTGTGCAAAAATGCATGAAGGGCAAAAACAGGCAGTGCCAAGCTCCGTCTGCTTACTGTCACAGAAGTCTGTCTCCATGTGAAGAAGGCAGCCCTCCACATGAAGCAAGATTGAGCTTTCCCTTACAAAACTTGTGCATTTAAAGCAACTTAACTGTTTTTCTCCAATTGTTATCAGCTGGAAGGCGTCGTCACAAATTGCTAAGCTCCCAGCTGTGTACTACAGTCTATTTTCCAAATTAACTTAGAAACCCTCTACCATCTACCCATGCCATGAATATCCCATGAACAGCAAGGTAACACCTACCTGCTAGATCATACCAGTGCTCAGTCTATTCAAGCTCTAACAGTTACTCTGAGCTGGCACTACTGGACAGTCATAAGTTGGCAACTTGACACAGCTGTTGAGTGCCTCAGTGTTGGATTTCAGGGTGCGGACATTTCCAGTAACAACCATAAGTATAGATCTTTGCTTGTAGAATGCAACCAGTGTGGGTTATTGGTCAGACTGCTGGACTGGGACCTGAAAGACCTCATTTCAAATCGCCACTCAGCCATGAAGTTTACTGAGTTATTCTTGGGCCAGTCACTGTCTCTCACCCTTTCCTACCTCACTGGGCTTTTGTGAAGAAAACTGTATATCACTATAGCTCCTTGGAGGATAGATGGGATATACGCATAGTAATAATAAGCAAATCTACTGATTTTTAACTGTAACTTTATAAATCATAAACACAAACCCAACCTGTGGCTTCTCTTCCCTTCCCATAAACTAATAAAAACCTCCAATTGCATAGCTTTCCTTACAGGCTTCAATGTAGGGATAGGAAAGAACCATGACTTACTGTAATGACAAAATCTGCTGCTCTAGGCTCATTACGAGAAACACAGATAAACGGGAGGGAGGTCACGGAGGAAGAGCAAAGCTCAAGGGAGAGTAAGATAAATAAATGGAACTACCAACTAGGCAACTAGAGTGGCTAAATTATTAACAAAGCCTAAAATAACATTTAACACAAGGAAAGCCTTAACAGGCAGCAATTTCTTAGTGGTGGGAGGGTGACATCATAAATATTTCGCAGAAGGTGGATGAGGTACAGAAGGTAATGAAAACTAACGAGTGAAATTTAAGGAAGAGGAAATTACAGCTACATGTCAGGATGTGGAAGGGGATTGGGCTGGAGAATTGTCTCCAGAGGAAAATGATGTTTTTCTTCTTCCTTTTTTAAAAAGCCCCCATTCCATTTAGGCTGAGAAATCAAGATAACTTATTGACTTCTGAGAGGAACATAGGAAGCTGCCTTAAGCTGAACTGGACCATTGCTCCATCCTGTCTCAATATTGCCTCCCTGCTAGTGGCTCTCCAGTGTATCAGGTGGGGTACCAGATAGCCTTACCTGATTACACCATGAATTAAACCTGGGGCCTTCTGAATGCAAAGGAGATGCTCTACCACTGAGTTATGGTCCCTTCCCTTCCCTGATAATTGGCTGTGCTGGCTGTGGCTCATGGGAATTGGGGGTCCAGACAACATCTAAAGGGCCACAGATTCCCCTTCCCCCCATGATTGTTTTCTTTGTCTTTATTTTCCAAGAGTATGCAGCACACCTATGTTTTAAGTTGATCACATTTCATTAGTGTGACCATTCCAGCTGAAAGACAACAAGCAGTTCTGCCAGCAAAAATTAATATTATTCAAGCTCAACAGATAAGCCAAATATAATTAACTGGATTTAAAAGCAGTATGCTTTATTTTTTTTAAAATGGAAGGTTGGTCAAAATAATTTCTCCATTTTTTTATTACCCTGTCTAGTTACTCTCCTTACAAACAGAACATAATCATCCTCTTTGTCAAAAGAAGTCCTTCTCAAAATGATTTGTACTCAGCATGTTCCTATACCATGGTGATAACTTATCTATTAAAATCCAGCTGATACAGAAATTCACAACAGCAGCTGAAATGTCAGGAAGTTTGGTGTTGAAAGTGGATTACAAATGCTGGATTTCCAAGAATGTAGGGCCAGCAGCACCCCAAGTTTAGCAATCAATCTGAATGAGGCGTTTGGTCAATATGATAGATCTTTCTGTTATTACTCACTTTCAGTAGAGGAGATATCATTCTAAAATGGTTCAGGTTCTAAAAACTGAACAAACAACTAGGTTTCCCTCTGCATTGCAGGGCAAAGCTCCTGAATTGTTCAGATGGAATTCAAAACTATACAATCTCCTGTCCTGCTGATGAGCATCCTGATGAGTATCTGAACAGATGCACCTTTGGGTTCATCAATCACTGACTGATTGGTTTGAAAAGCCTTAGGTAGTGTGAGATAATTGATGCCAGTGTAAATTCTTATGCTTGTCTAGTAGGCTTCGTTCAGTGCTGACACCAGTTTCTGGTTCATTGTGTGAAAACAGATCTAAGCAACATGGACCTGGCGTTTGGGTTCCTCAAGTAAGCCAAGAATACTAATTAATAATAATAAATCAATCTTTTTTACAGTATGCAACCCTTTGACTAGATCAGGGACAGAGAACCTGCAACTCCCATCATCCCTAACAATTAACCATGCTGCCTGGGGCAGATGGAGTCCAACAGGTTGCTCACTGCTGATCTAGATGAAACACTTCTTCATTTATAAGCTGAGAGGAATTTGTACCTACCACAGACAATGATTCTCACATGGAAGCTCTTCACCCTCAGTTTCAGGGGAATATGGTCAGGAGAAGATATTTAAGCCTCCACTTCTCTATTATTATTTTTTATGCCTCAGCTTTAACTGCACAGTAAAACGGGTCCCAAACTGAGCCTCATATTAATCCCTGCTACAAACTGTCTTCTTCTTACCTAACTGATCTTTTTTTTTTTGCCCCCCACTAGCAAAAAATTCATATTGGGGGATAAGTAATTTTAAGATTTGACTCTATTTAGTTAATTTTAAAACTACATGTGAGTAATGGTCCGTCATCTCCTCTGTTCTGGGTATGAAGACAATGTTATATCTGTCCAGAGTTTAAACCTTATAGTGAGAGAATCTCATCCTCACTGAAATATGAAACATCACAGGAATTGAAGGAGATGCCAAATTTGCCTGTCACATTTTCATGAGTGAAACAGACTTTTAATAGTTTTTCATTCCAGCAGAGAGAAAGGCAACAATATTTTACATCAAAACAAATCTACACATTATGTCAGAAGCATGTAATTAGAGGATCCCTAGGCACTGACAAATGTTTAGATTGTTTTCGCATTTCCTCAGGCATCCTTTTTTATTTTGCCAAAGCTGTGAAGTCACCAAGTAGGAAATACTGCATTAAAAATACAAATTATTACTGTGAGATATAACATTCTTGTATCATCTTCTTCTTCAACTATAACTAC
Organism: Podarcis raffonei; assembly: GCF_027172205.1. Taxonomy (NCBI): domain Eukaryota; kingdom Metazoa; phylum Chordata; class Lepidosauria; order Squamata; family Lacertidae; genus Podarcis; species Podarcis raffonei. The sequence continues at coordinate 39,470,410 of NC_070607.1, forward strand.
TATTTACTTCCTATTCAAGGGGTACATGCAAGTATTCACACTACCTCACATCTATTACCCCAGTAATGCTTACAATGGCCCAGTAAGGTAGGTTAGCATTAGGCTTCTGGGCAGATGGGGACTGAAGATAAGAGAAGAATGGTTTGTCTAAGTCCACCTAGTGAGTTTGTGGCTAAGGTGGGAGAGACCTAGCTCAGTGGAAGCAGGCAGGCTTTGTATGCAGTAGGTGCTAAGTGAAATCTTTGGCATTTCCTGTTAAGAGGCTCAAGCAACAAGGCTGGGAAAAACCTGCTGGAGGTCCAGGAGAGCTAGTAAAAGTCAGAGTCAGAAGGTTGGGGAACCTTTGTCCAGCGGATCAAATCCTCTGAGGGCACCTGTCGTATGATATTAGGTGGATTCAACCCCACTGGACAAAAACATGGGGACTTGCCTTTAATGAATTCAAACAGCAGCAAATGCAGGTCTCATCACAAAGGAAGTCGGGACTTCACTTCAGGTCATAAGCTCCTAATTGTTTATTAGCAGTGGAAATTGCATTCAGTGCTGTTTAAATTCCATGCTGACTGCATGTCCCCACTGCCTTTGGCATGGATTGGCTCCACCCAAAAGCAAGACTTGCATTTGGCCCTGAATTTAAACAGTGTTAAATGCAAGCCCCACAGCCAACAAACACTTGCACCCTCAATAATAATAATAATAATAATAATAATAATAATAATAATAATAATTTATTTATACACCGCCCATCTGGCTGGGCCACCCCAGCCACTCTGGGTGGCCCCCAAGACACATAAAAACACAATAAAACATCAAACAATTCTTCCCTGGTAGCTGTGACCACCCCAAACAGGGTTTACTTGGTGTCATATGGTGTCACATGAGTGTCAAGTAGGTGTGGCTAGCCAAAAACAGCCATATGAGCCGAACTGTCTGGCCTGGTGGGTCTAATCTGGCCACAGGTTGGAGGCTTACCACCCCTGGGGTAGACAATACAGGTGTAGGTGAACAAATAATCTCACTTGGTATTAGGAACATTCCTATGCTCTTAGCCATGAATTTGTCAGCTCACACTCACAGCCAATAGCTCTTTTAAACTCTTGCAATTAATTTGACTTTTCCTTTGGAATCCTATGTAACTAGGGGGTTGCATAGAATGGAGGCACCTCTCTCCGGCCACTGGATGTACAATCAATGAAATCTTATGGCAATCCCTTCCTTTTTGACCAACAGTAGCCCCCATCTAAATATACCACACTTTAGCTTGCTTACTAAGCCTTCAAATCACTGGACCAGTTGACGTCAAGTTGTATGTACAATAGCCGCTCCAAATAAAATATTCTTTTCTGGAAGAATTATTCTAAGTGGTTCCACATATGTGAAAATGTTTCATAGGATTCAGTCTCTTGAGACTTAAAAAATCTTTAAAAAACTGGGGTGAGTCATAGGATCTGAATCACTTCTTTGAAGTGGGGATGGTAGCTCTATTGCATTATTAGTTTGCATTCAACAGTGGGTTCCTTTGATTACTCTTACCTCTAAAAGTTCATCTCCAGTATGTAATCTTCCATCTTTCCCTGCAGGGCCATCTGTACTGATGCCCACGACAAAGATGCTCATGCGAGACCTGTCCTTATTGCCAGCCAGGCTGAGTCCAAGTCCATTCTTGTCCTTTTCAAGTTCAATAATGTGCAATTCCCCAGGCAGATCTGCATATCTTTGCCTGATTTTTTCTATTAAAGAAGAGAGACAAACACATACTTAGGAAAGTATTTTCAGTGCAACTCATTGGTTTGTTCCATTCATTTCCTGAGCTTCTAGTTTTGCAATTTAGTCACGCAATACTAAAAAGGTAGCATATTATGGATGAATTCTGCATACTGTCCCTTTATGTACTGCATCAGCCCATGCTGACCCCAATATGCCTCGTATTTTATACCACAGGAGTGCTTTGTTCCACAACATTTTAAGTCCTAGTTTCTTTTAAAAAAAAATCCCAGTCTGAACTATTGTTTGAAAGTGGCATCCAATAACAGCACAAGGTGAAAGCAATTAATCCATTCAAAGGAAAGAAATGAGATCATAAATATAGAACTGTACATTAAGCCTGCATCGCTGTCAGAGGTACAACTGTTCCACTGGGAGACTAGGTTAGCAGTACTGTACAATGTTAACTGTGAACTGTAAATGTTTCTATAGCAACAGCACACCAAAGAACAGCTTGACAGAGGAATAACTATCAAATTAAAGGACGGACATTGCTATCAAACCACAGGACAATGTTTCAATAGTTGAAAACTAATTCTGCATTTACAACCTGAAATTATCACACCATCTATTTTGCATCCATTCGTGCCTAGAGAAAGCAAAATTTGTCCTTAAAAAACAAAAACAACTTGCTTACTATGAAATAACATGGTATGGAGCAGCTAGTATTTCTATTTTCGTGTGTGTGTGTTTACATTGGAAAAAGGTGTGAGGGTGTGCGTTTGTGTCAGGATACACTGTGGCTCTTCTGATTTGGCAGGCCTGCAGCAATTGCAAGCCAACTATGTAAATAAATGCATACATAAGCAAATGCTTTTATGCAATGGTTTAGTTTAGATATTCAGATGCTTCTCTCTCTCACACACACACGCTGGTTGATTATGTTTTAATGACTTTTAAGATTATATGTTGTGGTTTGGTTTGGTTTGTTTGTTTATTTAATCGGTCCCCTCAAGGCTACTTTTAAGAACCAAAAGTTGAGATAAAGGATTTTATAAATATAATTATTGCAATTGCTGTATTCTGTAGGCCATTGCAGTTATCCCCATACCACTTGTAAGTGTGTGTTGGGGGAAGAATAATACTGAACATATAGCGGCATGCCTAAGATTATCCAGTGATAGCGGCAAGATTTGAAACGGGACTTAGGACTCAGCTACACAGCTGCAAATAAAACATCTTAAGTGCAATATACAATATGACACTAGATGGCGATGGTGAGCCTTATGGAAAATTCAATGTATTTTTTAAAAAAATACATTTTAAAAAGCATTTTCAGAACAGTTTTTTTATGTGTGTAGATTTCACCTCTATTTAGGTTTGCAACCTGTACTTAGCTGTATCAGCTCAGAACAGCTCCTAAGCTGGCTATTAATTTTGAAAGTTTGCTACATTTTTCTTAAATGGATGATTAGGCCAATCATATAGGATACAAAACTTAGAAAGAGTAAGCTTATTTTAATGACCAAATGGACAGATGCAGGTGTGAAACCCCTGGACAGCTCACCACCTAATGAGAAAGGCATTTCTTGCTCCTCACTGTTTAGTCTACTGAATGGAAGATAAATAGTACACTGTCACAGTGAACGATACCAGATGATGGGCCCCTGGAAAGAAATGGGAAAGAAGAAACCAAATGTCTGCACTCATCTGTACTACAAAGTGTGTGGAAGATCTCTCAGGCTGAATGTGGACCGAGACATAAGGATCAGTTGAATGCCTTCCACTTATTTCTTCTTGTCCCCTACCCTTCTATACGTGCAAAAGTGTTCAGGTTGTCAATTGCTTATAAAGGGCCCTGCCATAGGCTGTGCAGTTGTTGCTCATTTGTTCAGCGGAAACAAGACGTTTCCCTAAAACCCAATGGCTTTATTGTGCTTCTTCAGAACTCAAATGACACGAGTTTGTCATTTGGAGTGGGGGATTCAGGTACAGTCATACCTCGGGATGAATACGCTTCGGGTTAGTCAAATTCGGGTTGCCCTCCGCGGTGACCCGGAAGTAACAGAGTGCGTTACTTCCGGGTTTTGCCGCGCACGCATGCGCAGACCGTCAAAATGACGTCACGCACATGCGCAGAAGCACCGAAACGCGACCCGCGTACGTGCAGTCGTGTCTTGAGTTCCATTCGGGATGCGAACGGGGCTCCGGAACAGATCCTGTTTGCATCCTGAGGTACCACTGTATTCCTCTACCTAGTATATCTATTACTCTCGTAATCCGTATGTAGAATACAGTTGTACACTAGAGTCTAGTGACTAGATCATGAAAATGCACTGGGGTGAACTTTTGGCATTGCTGGCAATGTCTTACCACTTCCCTACACACCTCTGCGATTTGGCTGTTTGTGTGTGTGAGAGCATGTAAATGTCATTGGTGCCCATGTGATTTATTGATGTGCTAACTTAACTCTGAAGCATCATGGCAAACATACCACATCTATCTGTTTGATGCCTCTTGTTTGTTTCCTATTCAACTGCTCGTTCTTGCTTTTTTCAACCTCTTCTCCCCAAATCTGTTCTGCTGTTTTGGAAAACTTTGGGGGGGGTTGTTTTTATTTTTGAAATGTTTAAAATTCCTGGCATACAACTTCCATGCAGAAGGATCTAGCTGGCCACATCTCCCCAAACAACAAGGCTGAAAACAGCAGCATGACAAGGCTAGTGACTCTTCCCCTGAAATAGGAAGTGCTGATCGGATGTTGTTTTATTTAAATAATATCCCACCTTTCAACTTACAAAATGTTGACAAGGCTGCCAACAACACAATAATTAACAGCAGCAGCAATTAAAAATGAAAAGAAAAGAAGCATAAAAGCAGGAATAGTAAACTGTGGGTATATTAACAGCAATGGAATTCTCTAATAAAAAGCTTGGGAAACTTAGCATTTTTACACAGCACCTAAAAGTTAAAAAAAAATCAAATACACCGGGGGCAGGGGGCTGGAGCTTTCCACAACTGAGGTGCCACTATCAAGATACCAGCATCTTTGATCATCATCTGACTCTTTTGGGAAAGCACTTGGAAATGGTTCTCAAAATAGATCTTAAGGAATTGGAAGGTTCATACAGTTAAGAGATAATGGGCTACATTGCTGGATCAGGGCTGCTGTGAACATAGTGCTAAAAATAACATGTATTTTCTCCTGAACTTTGGAAAGTCCTCAGCTGCATCTTACCTCAATGGAATTATTGCTTCCATTGAAACATCTTGGAGGGAAAGCCAAGACTGCAGGAATAGGATTTTTCTTCCTTTTTTAAAAAAATTGTAACTTGAAGATGGATTCAAAATGCATTTATGTGTATCACTTGCTATTTCTCTAGCTAATAACTCACCACACAGCATGACACAATTGATCTAACTGCCTTGATTAAAATGTGTTACATTCAAAGTTATATTAGGGGACCTTCTGTGACATTTAGTTTAATAAATAATAGTATGTGTTTGTAAGGTAAAGGTAAAGGTACCCCTGCCCGTACGGGCCAGTCTTGCCAGACTCTAGGGTTGTGCGCCCATCTCACTCTATAGGCCGGGGGCCAGCGCTGTCCGCAGACACTTCCGGGTCACGTGGCCAGCGTGACAAGCTGCATCTGGCGAGCCAGCGCAGCACATGGAACGCCGTTTACCTTCCCGCTAGTAAGCGGTCCCTATTTATCTACTTGCACCCGGGGGTGCTTTCGAACTGCTAGGTTGGCAGGCGCTGGGACCGAGCAACGGGAGCGCACCCCGCCGCGGGGATTCGAACCGCCGACCTTTCGATCGGCAAGTCCTAGGCACTGAGGCTTTAACCCACAGCACCACCTGCGTTTGTAGGGGGGGGGTTATTTGGTTGTACGTCAGTGAGCAACACACATTTAATTCTATGTGCCTGAATTCAACAAACACCACTGAAAGCCTGTATTAAGAGCTCAGCTATGGAGTTGTATATAATGATGTTAATAAACTAGTTTGCTTACGAACTCTGGTGTGGAGTCTGAATTCAATACTCTATTGAACAGGCAAAATATGTACAAATGATTCAACACAAGCCTAATGTTCCATCTAAGATAAGCCTCGGAAAAATTACAGAAAAAATAGACAGATGCTACTATTACATTTACACACCTGAAAGAAGCAGGGCACGGCTAGCTTAATTTTTCTATTTGCCCAGTATCAGAAAAAAAAGTTGTTTGGCATAAATAAATGAGAAAAAAAGATAATCCCCTGCCCGCTCCTCCCTGTACTCCCTGCTCCTATCCAATCCTCAAGTTTCTTTTAGCCATCCTGCTCTATTTCATAGTCTGAGAGGCAGAAAGCAGAGGACAGAGAATGATATTCACACAATGGCATAGGAAAGTAGTGGCGTGGAATGCAGGTATTGGCATTCTAATCTGCAGTGGCAAGAAAGACAATGCATACGGAATGAGGAAGTGTAAACCAAGGGAAAGCTGCAGGTAGACACTCTGCTCACTGAGATAGGACTCGAGCAATCAAAAGGAAAACTGGAACCACTTTCTGGCCATTCCTCACTCACTCAGCCAGCACATATCAACTTGTATACAGCGGTACCTTGGGTTACATACGCTTCAGGTTACATTCACTACAGCTTACAGACTCCGCTAACCCAGAAATACTACCTCGGGTTAAGAACTTTGCTTCAGGATGAGAACAGAAATCGTGCTCCGGCGGCGCAGCAGCAGCAGGAGGCCCCATTAGCTAAAGTGGTGCTTCAGGTTAAGAACAGTTTCAGGTTAAGAACGGACCTCCGGAACGAATTAAGTACTTAACCCAAGGTACCACAGTATATCACAGTAGTATGCAATGTGTAGAAATCTGCACACAAATAAGATTTCTTTCTCCCCCCCCCAAAGAAAAAATTGATTAAGCACTTGTGTGAAGGACTATACTAATTACAAAAACAAAGCTACATTGGTCCATAAGTAAAGAACCCTCCAAAACCTGCACCCTGGACAATAACTTTAGTAGGACCAACAAAAATGATGCAAAATAGTGAGTGGACTTTTGAGTTGAAAAACTCTTTATGAGGCTAGATGTTACACAGAGCAAGAGTGGATTAGCAGGATGAGGGAGGGAACTATAAACTTAGCATGCTCTTTAAACCTTGATATATGCAGGCCTAGTATGAAGATTGCATTATGCATGCTGACAAGCTACTTCCCTTTTAAAAGTAATGTTTCTTCCAGCTGGAGCTAAATGCTACTAATTTAGAGTAATGGGAGGTCTGGACTGCAACAAGCTCCTCCTCTTACCAGTGCTTAGATACCTCTTGCAGGACAACTCTGTCCTCTAAATTACAGGTCAGAGTGCAAGCAAATCCTGGGGCTGTCATGATGTCATGAGCATAGCCAGGAAGGGGCAGCTGCCCCCCCAGTCAAGAAAAATACATAGCTAACTGAGGTTCTGACCCCCCCCCCGCCGCCAATGCATTGTGTCAGTTATGCAATCAACATACAAAGATTGTCTGGATTTTCCTGCTGGCTTTGTCTAACTCTAGGGTAGCTTGCTGGTTTTAGATTTTAACATGGATCGCATTTACAGGCAATCATTCTGTACAAATATTTACTGCCTAAACAAATGCATTGCAGACAACTTTCAAATCCCATCATTCTCATTTTTGCTTCCTTTTCCTCTTTTGGCGGTATTTTTTTTATTTTTTAAAAAAGAATTCTGCTTAAGCAATGGAAAGCCAATTAGTACCTGTTTTTGCAAAGAATTCCATTATCTGTTTTCATTACCAGATACTTTACACAAGGCAATTGCAATTCTGTTGTTATTACATTGCAGAAAGGATATTGAGTGATTTGCTTTGTTTTGCTTAGAGCCATTTAATATCTAGTCAATGGTATAGCTCACGTGAACATCAACTGACAAATCATGCAAAAGAAGTATTTTGTCAGACACTGAAGCATCACTTTCTAAAGCATCACATTTGGGAATAGCAAACATTCTCAAAAGATAAACATGAGCAAAAGGTGTTCTCCTCCCTTCATGCATTGATACACAGTTTTATTGGCAGGTAATTATGTTTCTGAAGAGCAAACATGGAAGAAAAACAAAAGAGGTTACTGTGCTGCTCTTAACATTTTCTGCTTCTATTTGCAGGGTTAATCTACAGTCTGTGCTTCATGTTGCCTTGTTTAACCCTGAAACACGTAATAAAAATATAGATTTCTGGATGTGCCTTAATAGCTCAGAAGCAGAAAACAAGTGAATGCCAAACATAAGTTTTAAAGCTTTACAATAGTTAAATAAATCCTGATTCTGACAAAATAACTTAAATGTTAAATATTTAGCGATAACGGCAGCAAGACTTTTGTAGCCTGATGAAAAGCTTTTGAGTTGACTGGGACTTCCAAAAATATATGTACTGTAAAGGATGACTGTGATGTTGACATCCAAGTCACATGATCTCTCAAACAAAAGATAAAGTTAAGTTCTCTGGTATTTGTTGAACTGCTTTCAAGATAAGGCTTTTGGAGCAGTTGGACAAGTGCAGCATTTTTTTATTTTAAAAAAGCAAACAGTTGTGTCTTATTATGATTAGTTAGAATAGCAAGACATTAGACCAAGGTCACCAACCTTTTTGGACTAGTGGTCCCATTTTGAACTCTGATGCAGATCTGGGGATACCAGCCACAAAATGGCTGCTATGCAGGGGACGTAACACAAAATGGCTACCACAGGGAGTGGGGCATAAGACAACCACCCATGACAACCTTATGCTTACCATGGGAAGTCAGCTATGTCCTGCTGGTCCTAGTTATGGAGATCATACACACAGTGATGCTTTTGCTGCCTAACAGCAACAGGGAGCATTCTTCAATATCAGGAATAATATACAAGACGGCCACATCACTTTTGTTTCGCACAATTGCCTAGAAGGTACCTACACGTTTTGCATAATAACTTTCTATCCAGGAGGGCTAGAGACTTACCTTTTTATAATAACTAACTAACTAACTAACTAACTAACTAACTAACTAACTAACTAAAAGCTTAGAATCTTGGGTACCTGCCCACACTGAAAGCCTTCATGAGCTTAAATTCTTTAGACTGTATTATATTCTCTTTTTTACAGTTGTGCTCAGCTGGGATCAGGAATGTGGAAGACACAATTTTAAATCACAAATACGCCTAAAAGCCAGGCAGCTCCAAGAGTTTCCTCCTTTTCCTTACTCTATCCAAGCTCCTGAAAAGGGAACAATCACCAAGAATGTCTCCCTTTGGGCTTTTGAATTACGCTAGACATTTGCTATGCAAGATGGCATTCTTGACTACTATTAAAGACTGAAAGAAGATACATGGCATCTTTTCATAGTAGCTGGAGCTCTAGTTATCCATGTGATACCGCTCTCCCCCTCCCCAAATTTCATAAAATCTCATTAGATCACTCTAATTTGCATTTGAGGGAAATGAATGAATCCTACTTGACCACAATAAAATTCTCTAATATCAATGGGCTGGAGGTAAGTTAAGGTAAGATGTATTAATTTATGAAATATTCTGTGCTATGTTAATGAGCATAAGTGGACTAACTGTCTGCCTCAATAACTAGCCTTCCATGCAGAGAGACAAGGGGGCATGGAATCACAGCACTGCTATTTCACGTTCTTCATTCAGTATTTATCCACCTTCAACGTGTGGCTTGCATGCACAATTACAGGACCAATCTTGCGTATCAAATGATTCATACCTTTCTTAGTTTCACTTCTTCGAAATGAGCACAGGGCTAATCACAGGGCTGTGAAGCTAGGGCATCTAATTCTCTGATTATAGCTTACAAGTCCCTAAATGGAGCATATTAAAAAGATGCAATTTAACAAATTGGGGTTTAGAATTTCCTTAGCACTGAAACAATGAGAAACAGAACTGTTCATCTTTCCTAATATCTCCCAGAACCTTATCTTAGGATAACACAAAATTTGAATTAAAAAATCTTGACAACTAACAAAAGAAGTAACTAACCCAAGAAAAGGCAATTTATGTTGCTCTCCTCCCTGTGACTTGAACATACAAGTAGCATACAAGAAGTTAAAACAGAAAATATAATGAAAACACTTGTCCTGCCACAAAGGCTCATGAGTTGTTCCCAAATATAAAATCAGCAAATGCTTGGAAGCTACTAAAAAACAACATATATCCAGGATACTTTTGCCTAGTAGCCAGTGGTGAAGCTGCATGCTCTGGCACCGGGGTCGGAGAGCAGACGGGCATGGTGTGCGTCCTGGGGGCACAGCACCTGGCGGGGGCATGGCGCCTGACACGGTGGGAGGGTGTGTGGCGTATGTCCGGGGTGGCGGCTGTGATGGTACCCCCCTCCCCAATGGTGCCGGAGGGTGCACCCCCCCATTCCTCCGCCAGTGCTAGTATCTTGATGAAACGTTCTTGAGATAGACAAGAAGTTGACAAGAGTTTGATTCTCACTTCTCTAAGCTTTGCAGGATTGCAGTGTAACAGGGCACTGTGACCCAATGTATTTCCCTTAGCATGAAAGCTAGAAGCTGCAGGGCAGGGAGGTGGGAAAGGTCACAGAATCACAGAATTGTAGAATTGGAAGGGACCACAAGGATCACAGCTAGTGACTTGGGGTCAGTAAACTTTTTCAGCAGGGGGCCTGGTAAACTGTCCCTCAGACCTTGTGGGGGACTGAACTATATTTTTTGGGGGGAAATGAACGAATTCCTATGCCCCACAAATAACCCAGAGATGCATTTTAAATAAAAGGACACATTCTACTCATGTAAAAACATGCTGATTCCAGGACTGTCCGCGGACCGGATTCAGAATTGGGCCAGATCCGGCCCCTGGGCCTTAGTTGCCTACCCATGATGCTAGTCCAACTCCCTGCAATGCAGGAATCTTTTGCCCAACGTGGGCTCAAATCCACGACCCTGAAATTAAGACATTATACTTTCTTTGCTGTTCTCATCAGGGACACAAACCAGAGAGTGTTTGTTGGCTCTGTATTTCACGAAAGGCCTGTCTGCTTAATGGGGTTGTGAACACCATCTCGTCTGCTTCCTAACAGTCCTGCCTTTCTTGCCTCTTTGATGCCACCTGGTCAAATGCCAGTGGGCCTTTGCTGCTCTTGCAAACAGGTCAGCTGCCTGGCACCAGACTTCTATGTCATCTGAGGACAAAATTCAGAACCCAGGAATAATGCATCCTCTGGATGCCATTGCAAGCTTTGAAAGACCTAAGCCAGGCAGGCTTGAAGGCAGTCACCATTTGTGCCTTGGAAGGTGACAGAAAATACAAGAAGCAGCATGCTCATCATCACGACTACCCGCTTCCCCCACATGTTTCCTTTCCTAAGGAGGACTGCTATCTCATACATATTTAGCTGTTCAGCTGGCTGCTTGTGAGCATCAACACAACTGCCACAATGCAAGAATGTTCTGGGTGCTGTGTTTTAAGAATGACAAAATGAACTGGTCAATGAAGATGATCAGCAGTATGGAAAGCAAATCCTATGAGGCAGGGTTGAAGGAGCTGTGTATGTTTAGCCTGGAGCAAAGAAGACTGAAGGGTGGGATCACAATCATGACAGCATTCTTCAATTATCCCAGGGAGTGTCACACAGTTGTAGCCAACTAAGTTCCATTCAAGAGCAGACTCACTGAAATGCATAGACCTAAGTTAGTCCTGCCTAATAACTTCAATGGTCTAGTCCAAGTAGAAATAACCATGGGTGAAACCCACATTCTCTACTGTCCTAGAGGGCAGGATTAGATCTAATGAGCTTAAGTTAAGTTATTTAGGCCTTTACCCACTCAGTTAACCACAACATCTGGGTGGTACGGGCAACCTTCTTGGCTATAGGAGCAGTTCAACAATCTAACTATTACCTTTCTGAAGACTAGACAACCAATTCTTGGGGATGATCTGTCTAGATTTCCTGCATGAAGAAGGAGTTGCACCTACCCTTTGATCCCATCTCCTCTGGGCATTTAGTTATTCATGCAGAGTAACAACTGCTGAGTGTAGAGAGCTTCCACACCATCAAAAAACCCTGCAGTGCTACATACTTAAAAATAAGGGAATTGGGAAGAAGAAGAAGAGTTTGGATTTGATATCCTGCTTTATCACTACCCTAAGGAGTCTCAAAGCAGCTAACAATCTCCTTTCCCTTCCTCCCCCACAACAGACACCCTGTGAGGTGAGTGGGGCTGAGAGACTTCAGAGAAGTGTGACTAGTCCAAGGTCACCCAGCAGCTGCATGTGGAGGAGTGGGGAATCGAACCCAGTTCACCACATTACGAGTCTACCACTCTTAACCACTGCACCACACTGTACACATTGGGAAAAGAGCTGCCTACATGTTTCTTATCCACTTCCTCACTGCTAATAAAGGAACAGATGCTTTAGGTACATTAGGAAAGAAACAGAGCAGGCTGATTGTTGATCACCATCCTGACAGCACTGATTAAATATGAGAATGATGAAGACATCCCCCCCCCCTTCCTGATAAAATCCTGCATTAATGATATAAGCAGCTGGATAAGCAGTTCCAAGGGCAGAATTGAGCTGAGAAGAGGAGTATTTTGAACAAAAAGACACACATACACGGTTGCCCCAAAAGTTCAAATACATTCTTAAGAGATAGAAATGCAAAATCCTCCCAAATTAAATGGTGAGAGCCCATATATGATTCCTACAATTCATCATCACTTTGTAAAGACAGAGGCATTAAGCTATTTAATTCACCAATGAGTAGTTTTAAAGAGAAAACGAGATTCTGAATTGCACAGAAATCTTCAACACGTACGATTACATATTCAGAGCACAAGGACCATCCAAAACAATTGCATACTGAATTAAATTGATGTTGTGAGCTGTCTTGGGGGACTAAGGAGATGCCAAGAGATGAAAATAAAACGAAGGGTTCTCTGTAAGTCAACAGTTTGTATTATCTTTAAATTACTAATTGACATTACAGACTATTTTATCCTATGCAGTTTAGATTTTTGATCAACCAAAAAGGGTCCAATTTTACCAATGTTATGTCTATATTTCTGTGAAATCAGAAAGGGTTTGGTCATTGCTTTGTGTCATAGCAATTGCCCCTGGGGAAATATCTATGAACACTTCAGGAGTAAACATTTCTGACCATGTAAAAAAACAACAATAGGGCAGACATACCCATCTGCCAAGCAGTATAACTTCTAATGACCCATGTCTGTCATCCTTGAGAAATCTCAGTGCATTCTGGCATAATCACTCAATAAGCCCTATGTAGGTCAAGGTGTCCTCAATGCCAAGGTACCACAATATTATTGTTACCAGAATTACTTTTTAATGAATGAAACTTCATCACAAATAACTAGACACATCCCTTACTATTGCATAGGACTACATGTTCCGCAAAGTCCCATTTGTTGAGAATTGAGAACTTAAGCAAATGAAATCCAGTGCATTGCAGTGCTCCTCATGCTACAGAACTCTTTGTTTTGCCCAGAGAGCACCAAGCAGTCAGTATCCTCTCTATACAAATAGTCTGAGACGGTCCAAGACAGGATACAAAGCCATGGTCCAAAGCCATGGTAATACTACACAATAGTATAGATTTTGTCATAATTTTTCTCTTTCTCCACAGAGCATCAGCAAGCATGTTCGGCAACAACGGTGATGCATTTACAGTGGTACCTTGGTTTAATCCGTTCCGGAAGTCTGTTCTTAAACCAAGGCGTGCTTTCCCATAGCAGCAGGGGACTTAATTTACAAATGGAACACACTCAACAGGAAGCGAAACATGTTCTGCTTCCAAGGCAAAGTTCACAAACCAAAACACCTGCTTCCTTTTTTCAGCGTTCTTAATCCAAGTTCATAAACTAAGCTGTTCTTAAACCAAGGTACCACTGTATTAGTATTTTAAACTATTTCAGGCTACCTTTAAGGGCAGTTTATAGCAAAGAATGCAAGACACACAAAAATCCTACAAAATTAATTCAAACACACACACACACACACACACACACACACAAACACACACACACATATATATAATCTAGCCCCAAAATGCAACTAAGAGTCTAGCAGTCTAATGAAATGGAACTCAAGAAATACAAATGCATCTTTAGAGGCTTCCTAATGGCCTGTAATAACCAGGCCTGGCAGACCCTAGATGGGAGTGCATTCCACAGGTAGGAGGCCACTGCAGAAGATGCTCTTCCCTTGTGCCCAGCAATCTGTTTCAAAGGCAGTCATGTGAGAAAGCCCCTTTTTGTGAATCTTAAAAGGGCAGGGTGGTTATAATATGGATAAAGATGATGCTTCCATTAGCTCAGACTCAAACTGTTGAAGGCTTTAAAAGGTTAAAACCAGCATTTTAAATTGAAGAATGAACGCCTTACCCCCAACCCCAGTTCTGGGTGGCTTCATCCCACACCATCTCAAATTCAAAGTCCAATATAGAGTGCATTACACTAGGCCACACTGGACATTACAGACGGAAGCAAAGTCAGATTACTCCAGATAGGTCTGAAGCTGGTGTTCCAGACTAAACTAGAAAAAGCTATTCCTGGACACTACCTGAGCTTCCCCAGTTAGCACTGAGTCCAGGAGGATTTCCCTAGAGTGTACAATTTAGTTCATTTAGGAGGAGTGAAACACTAGTTAAAACCACTTGTAAACCTCCAGTCAACTTAAGATAGTTTCCCTACCCACTGCTCTAACTGGATTAAGTCTCATCCTATAACCCTCGTCCATCCTATAACCACCTCCAGAAACTGGTTCAATAATTCACAGCTTCCCCAAGGTCACCCAGTGAGCTATCTGACTAAGTATCATGGTCCCCCTGGTGGTAGCCCAACACTTTAAACACCACATCTCTCTCATGTAGAAGGGACAGTCCAACTGGAACATGCCCTGACGGGCATGATGGTAGAAGACAATAACACAGAGGCATAAACCCTCACCAACCATAGTTGGAAGCTAGGCTGAAGAAAAGCAAGCAATTTGCCACTTGTTTCTCTTCAACATGGAGTCTACACAGGAGGAAATGGAGCTCAGGGTATAATGTCCTCAGTTACATGTTCTTTGAACCTAGTGGTGCCCCACAAAGAAATCAAAGAAAGGCCCTTCTTTGTGGTGAAGACTTTTAGCCAGATGTTTCGAGGAGAGGAGATGATACGGCCATTTGTTGGATGTGTGCTTCACCAGCTGCATTAGTGTTGTACACTGCACTACTGCTTATAAAATGACCGTTCTAAAAAAGTTTTGTTTGGTATTCTCCTCTAACCGGCCCAGGGATCTGTTTCATTAAGGGCAGGTTTATACACTGAAGTAAATAAATATAGCTATTAGAAAAGCTATTGGCCAAAATAGTAAACAACAGGTTATGAGGCAGCATGCATCTATGTGCTTGTGATGTGGGATGAACCGCAAGGAGTGTTTTCATGTCATGCTTGTGGGCTTCTCAGAAGCATCTGGCTGGTTTTTCTAAAAAAAAAAACAAGTTGCAAGATTAGCTACGACTTTGCTCTGATCCAGCAGCACTCTCACAATCTAGTATCAGATTGTCTTTCTGCACTGAAATCACTCTTTAATTCTGCTGTAATGCAGGTAACCCATCACGTTGAAAAACATAAATATGACACTTCCCAAAAAACTGAGCTGTACAAATTTGCAACATGACCTTTGTTATTGTATAGGTTACATCCAGTAACTGATCCCCTCTGCAGCGCCATCATTACTTCTAATTGTTTTCAGAAAAGATGCTCCTCAAAATACTTGATGAACGGCTTTTGACTAAAAGCGCAAAAAAAACCTGTGGAACCAAGTTTAATGGCAGAACATGCCATGTGTTTAATGCAATTTTGCTTTTCATTTGCTCAGGGTAGCCTACACATACCTGCAAACAGCTGAAGCACCAAACGAGATACAAATCCCTCAATAATATTGAAAGGAAAGCTATTAACAGCTCAGCAGCACTTTTTCATTTTATGCATTCCCAAATGAATGCGAAAGCAAAAGCATCAATACTTCATGCTGCTGCTGTTTAAGGTGAAAAAAACCCCTCCCTTTTAATAGCCAAGGCCACAGTGTATCATTTCATGCTTCACCACTGAAATTTTGGATTCCTTCAAGGAGGAGGAATTTTAAAAATGTGAAGAAAGGGGACAGATGAGCAAGCAGAAAAAAGTTTTCCCAAGGCAAATCCAAGGTATGGCTTTAAGGCACACAAATCCACACAAAATGCTGCTGGGAGTTTTGCTTAACAGGTTTTGTTTAATTAGTAAAATGTTCAGCTGTATCAGTCCAAAATGCAAACTGTGCTAATAAAATTAAGATGAATGGCATAAAAAGCGGAAAACATGCCAGATTCCAGGCAGCATGGAAAGTTTCTCCTCAGCCCTCATGAAGGGCAACCAGCAGTGGAGGCAAGTTCCCAATGGGACTTAGTAAGGGGAAGCCAGGGAGGCCAACGGTAGGTGGAGCGAAAGTCAATAATAAGCAGAGCTAGAGCAATAACAGGTAGAGCTAAGAAAATCTAGTTTCCCCTCCTGCAGAGTCTACAGTGGTAACGACTGAGATTAAGGAAGTTGACAGTCAGTGCTGCCAGCCTAGAGTGGACAAACATCAGGCAGGTTAGGGCAGAATAAGTTGGTGGAGCAGTACCCCACTGGCCCTAATAAACCAGCACCCACAATAAATATAAGGGAAATACCTGCCTCCCTATTATCCAATTGCCACTTCTCAAGGTAGGAGCCAACCTTAATCAGGCCATGTATCCAGCCTATCTGAATTCTTGTGAGATTTCAACCTACGTAATTCTTGTTTTAATGCGATTCTGGGTGATGTTGTGTTCTAAAGATCCATGGGCTCCTTGTCCTTCCTCTACAGGGGCAAAGGGACCATCTATTGTACAAATCCTCATCTAGCTATTTTAAGGAAGCTTTGATCTAAACCAATTAAAGCTCAGGCGGCAATATTCTTTATTAATTCGGATTTCATGTTTGTCGCATCCCTTCGGCTCTGGGAGGGCAACATCCTTTAGTCTAATGCATATCAGAACAATTTTGACTTGAAATGTTTTAAAATAAGTTTTCTTTTATTTAAACCACCAAAAGCCATGCAGCTGAGAATTAGAATTCATTATTAACTTATTTGCATATTGAAAATTCTACTTCTGATCACCGTCTTGACTCAAGTGACAACATGCAGGCAGAAATAACATAGCTTATTAAATTATGTGAACATAATACGATGGGAGCACTGATCAGTTTCGGCATAAAAGTTTTTCAGCTGTCAGATAAAAGCCATTTCAGTCGCTAATTATAAATGGAAGAGTTGAAATCATTGTGGTACATCACTGGGGAAAAAAGCAATGTTTTGAGGCACACTTGAAAGATCTCCCTCTAATATTAGCATAACGCTCCCCTCAACATATGTCATCTTTCCAGAACTATACATAAGAAGATGTTGGACAGCATAACAGTATATTCTGTGTGTTCTAAACAACAGCACTAGAGCAGATTTGTGAAGGGGAAAACGGTCAAACATAAAATAAAACATACACAATCAAAAACTACACCACCTTATTCATTGCATCAGGTCTAAAAATTAAAACTAAATGCCAGCACTGTTGTAGTAGAATCCATTGTTTGATTAAACTAAGCCCACAAACCCAGTAACAGACACTATAAGGGTCAGGTGCATTCACTTCCAAACCTTTTCACTTCCAAGAAAACGTAAAGCATACATTTTATTTGTCATCCCTTATTGCACAGCTGAATAGGTGGAACACGTCTTAATGGCTTATTAAGGAGGAATCTTAAGAAAGTTTTAGCTTTGGGCAGATTATAATTTTTGTTTCATCTGCAGTTGTGATCAACAAATCGAACAAGAAGTGCATTGTATCTAATGTTCTAAAGAACTCCCTGTTCCCCTGACCAAAAAATAAAAAATAAAAATACAGTGCCAAAAAGTTCGCAAGAGGAGGAAAGGCTAAAAGAGTAATTGCCTCAGAAATGTAGACCTGCTACTTAGCTTTAAAAATAAGTTCTTAGAAAGGGGGTTATGGGGGGGGGCCATGGGGACTGGCAAGGCAGAAGGCAGGGAGACCCACAGTAGATGCAGCCACAGCTAGAGGCAGATAAAGCTCGGACTAGTTGTAAGCCGAGAGGCTGGCAGGTGGGGGGTGGCTGAGGATGGTGGAGCAGTTGTCCACTGGCCCCAGTGGATCAGCCTCCACTGAAGGGAGGTGCATATGAACACCTCTACAGGAACAAACCCCAAAAAAGTACTTAGCACACAAGATTGCATGGTCCTACTGTAATGCTTTTTGGATTCTAGCTCATTCTGCTTAAATGCTATTTTCTTTCTTCCCCCAATGTATATCTGCAATGCCATACACATTGAACTGAGTGGATTTGGTTCTGAATAGACATGCATAGGACAGCCCTGTAAGGACGTCTAGCCCTGAATATGAAACTATTTCGATCAGTTTGACTGCAGACAGTAACCTGTATTTCGAGCATAGAACAATCACTAATGGTTTGCCTAGGTCAGAACAATAAACTCCTAAGTAAAGTGAAATGTTTGAACTACCAAAACATCACAGTACTTGTACTATTTCTCCCTTGAAATGAATTTTGAGGTGTGTGTACACTGTCTATTGGAAATTGACTGCACAGAGCTTATTCTGGGAAACTTGCTTACACCTCTCATACTTACAGTCCACAAACAGATTACTGTAATAATTGCAGGAGTTCCAGTACCATATGCATGGCTGCAGAACCACCACAGGCTTTGAAGTCTCCATGATCAGATTCTTATTGCAGGCATCCTGGGGACCAAGAGGAACTTTCTTTTTTGCAGATGCTCCCAGCTGCATGCCACCATGCTCAACCAACATTACAGGCACCTGCCATACAGACATTCTCTCCCACTGCAATGCTATAGGAATTATTAGCACTGCTTAAAGCAGGGTTGGGGGACTGGTGGTTTATCAGATGTTCTTGGACTACTACCTCTCTGACCGTTGGCCAAGAAAAAAGAGAGAGTAAGCAATGCAACAGCCACCCATCTACTCACTACTGGTGATACAAGATACGGAATTGTTAAAGAAACCTGGGTTCCCGGGTGCATTCTTTGTGCTCACAGCTGGAGCCTTGACTGCCTGTGCAGCCTTTCCTATCAGCTGGCCTCTATGCTTCTCTCCTAGCCAATCGGAAGAGAGCTGGAAGAGAGAGAGGCACCCAGGTTGCAGGGGTGGCTGATACACATTGGGACTGGTGGGACAGAAGACAGAGAGCCCAAATAGCAGGTGGAGCCAAAGCTAATGGCAGGCAGAGCCAACTAATTCTTAGTTTTGTCCCCATCTTCTGCCTCCTGCTCCCTGCTGAGTTCTACAAGGGGCAACACTGAGATTAAGCAAGAGAAGGATGCTGAAAGGCAGTGCCACCTTCTGGACTTAGCTTAAGGAAGAAGAGAGGCAGGTGGAGGCTGGCTGAGAGAAGGCTGAGGTTGCTGGGACATTTGCCCTAAGGGACCAGCCTCCTCTGCCCAAGTGGACCATGGAGGGAACTTCACTCCTCCAGACGATCTGGTAAAGAGGAAATGGGGCAGCTGTTGTTTCCCCAGGCACCCATCCCTACTTCTTCTAAAACATAGTGTAACTGAGTAAACTGAGTAAAGTAGTCCAGAATTTCTCTGGACCCAGGATTAGCAACCCTGATCACAGGGTTTTTGCTTCATCACAGGGGTTGTGCTGGGGGTTTTTTTGGTCATCTTTATTTGTTAACAATAACAAATATTTTATTTGTCAACAGGTGTGATCCTTAAATGTATGGAATTTGCAGGTGATGCCTCCTTAAGGTTGTGGATATGGATCACCCCATCACACCATTGGGTACAGTGTTATGTTCCAGTTGCGTTGGGCACGGGTGAGGGACCCCGTTGCTGGAATCACATGAGTTTTTCACAGCTGTGGTGATTTCCCAACACGACTCAACAACCTGGGCTGAGCAACCGTTCTGTGGGGCTGTCAGAAATGGGATGCTGAGCTTATGCTATGCCATTTGCCTCTGTGAAGCTGTATCCCATAAAAGATGAGGCCATTGTTGTCCCCATCTTGTGGTGTCTAGTATAGGGTCTTCACTAACCCCATCTATAAACCTGCCTCTGAACAACAACAGCAGCAGCAGCTTCAGAGGAAATATAAAAGCATGAACAGAGAGATAATGTTCAAATTTCTGCAATTACAGACAATATTCTGCAACGGGTTTTGCAGAACATAGTAAGGTGCTGGCAGATATTAAGTTTCCCTGCCTTGAACAGATTATATACTGTTCACATTTCCAAAAATTCCAGATTCAAAAACAGACATGCAGCAAAAATTTTGTAATATAATTTTCATAGCTGTGCTGGTTGGATAGATAAGATGTTTCTTACTCCCTCTGCAGTGCCATAGTGTTATTTGTAACAGGTACTGCTAAAAAGATGCTGTTTGGGGCCATGCATTCAGCTTACGTTTCAAAGCAGCCTCTGGAATGCATTAGTGGGATATTATAATTTATCCCTGATCAGGCAAATGCCCACACAACCCCCCTCTCCTCACCACCTGTTATGTCATCTCTCTAATTGCAAGTCACTGCAGTGATGCTAAGTGTTCCTCAGTGATAGAGTGCTGCTTCCCTAAGAGATTCCTCCTTTGTAGCTACCCAAAGCTACCTCTTTGTATACAGAATAAAGAGCTTCAAGTTCCACATATGCAGTGTTTGACAAAGGAATGGTTGAAGCAAAAAGAGAGGTGCCAAAAATGCCAAACTATTACTGTCATGTCTTTTATAGAGTAACATATTTAGACCCGAGACTTTTGTGTATGTGTGTATTTTAAACACACACACACTCGTGGGAGTTCATAGAAAATGTTTGAAACCTACTCACTATATATGTGGCTAGGGAGAGTATATCACATCTCCCAACAAGTAAGAAATAACGTTATAGTATAGCTACACTTTTTGGAAATAGCCTGTTTGTTTGTTTGTTTACTTGCATGCTGTTGCCCTTACACAATGAAAATGCTGAATGCTGGTTATTTCAACAGCAGCTTTTAAAATTGTATTCTAAACAAAGGCAAAATACATAAGGACCACCATCTGCACTCACATTTTAAAACTGCAGTTTGGTTACAAATAAGTAAGTTTGATCATTATAAGCAACTGTGAAAGATTTATGATGCTCTCAATTTTGACTCAAATGGATTTCATCAATGGTATCAAACTTAAAACTTAGCCAAATGCATTTTTTTAAAACAACAACAACACCAGAATTCATCTAGCCATCAATCCTTGCTACATGCAAGTAACTCAAAAGAAAAGATAAAATGCTGTTATTCTCATTTACTAATTCCCACTCATTATTAAATACTGAAAACGAGCTGCTGAAAATAAGTACAATATAGATAGATACTTTGCTACGTACCTGGGAAACCCCCTTGTACCATTGCTGTATCGCTATGCACTTGAAGGTATCTGCATTCCTGACAAACATTCAGATGCTGAGAGCAGCTCAAATCCTCATCACACACATAGACAGAAAGAGACTCGGAGCTCGTCTTTCTTCTGACGACCTTGGGCCTGACAGAGAGATTTCCCTCGCCTTAAGGGCAAGCTGTCAGTCCTCTTTCTATTGTGAGATGTGATCAATTATACTTAATTTCAGGCTTGCCCACAAGCCAAATAGTTACGCCTGTCAGCAAAACTGCCGGCATAACTATGCAGCAGGGGAAAGAAAATCCCTGGCTTCCCACATCTGACCCACTGACGCTCTACTGCTGCTAGTGCTGCTGCTGCTGCTGCTGCTGCTGTGTTGTTGCACTGCTGGAAATCACTAATATTCGAATGGCATCCCTGTCCCGAAACACAAGTCAATTTATACACAATGCTGCCCCTTTCCTCCTCAGCTAGCTACACAGCTGATGTGATTCTAAATGACCCGCTCTTAATTACAGCAAAATGGTTTATGACACCCAGTCACATGCATTTAGAAATGCATGTTTCTGGTTCCAATCATCAATGAATGCCTGTCAGCCTAGCAGAGTTTCGTAAGTATTACCTTTCGGTTTTCGCATTAAATGGGAGATGCAGCAGAGGATCATGTCTGCAACCCAGAAACAAAACTATCTGCTCTCTTGACATTGATCCAGTCCAAATTCTTATCATTGCCCTTCAGATTATAAGGCATTTAACTCCTTGTCAGTAAAATGCAGGAAAAGTGAGACATTTAAATCATTTTAAAAATATTGCTTTTTCATAGCAGCTAAATTTAATCACAAGCCTGCATAACAGTCATTCAACACTGAGATTTCCTATATATTATTTGCTCTAAATGCAGGGGGAGAATCTGAAGAACGTTTTCTAGGATTCCCTGCCCCTCCTATCCCAAAAGACATGGGCATGTGTACATTCATTGACATACCATCTGCTCAGTGTATTAACAGGAAAGGATTCAAAATGTTGTTATTGGTTACAACTCTCCAAATAGTTTTAGGGGACGACATTTTAAGGGTTCCAACACTGCCTCAGCAGCTGTAAAAATCTGTGCACTGGTACTTTAGTCATGTAACACTACAGAGACCGTGGCAGTGCGTGCTTGATGAAATCTTACATGATTGGACAGGAATATATTCTTGTATTCCACCGCCCTTTAAGGAAGGTATGATGGGAAAGGTCATTGAAAGAAAGAATAGGAACAAAGCCAACAAAAAATTACTTAGAAAAATCCATCACATGAAGATAAATGCACAGCATCAAAATTAAAACCCAAGCTCCTTGCTTACAACCCTGCTTTTGTGTCACTATTGAGAGAATGAAACATTTTGTAGTACGTTAAGAAAATCCAATAACTGAACAAAAATTAAATATCGAAAGTCTGTATTTTTCAGAGAGGTTTCTAAAGTTATTTTGCCTTGTCCACATCAGGTTCAGCAATGTTTGCTGGTGACTGCAGTGACATCTATTGGAGAGGTAGTGTTTGACTACAGACTCCTGTTCACTTTAGGATAGCTATATATACTGCTATTTTTTCCATCGATCAAATTATTTTCCCCTTCCCCTTTTGAGTCCTACGTGTCCAAAGAAAGGAAGAATTGGAGATATACTCTTCAATAACATTACCACACAGTCAATGCAAGTCAAGTGTCTGTGAACTAATACATGGTCAAATTCATATAAACATATAGCAAAATATACATACTATTGTATTGTGTCATGTACAGAAGAACATGGTTTTATAGATTTCTTCTAAAAAACAAAACATATCTAAGAATGGGCTTATTATTAGGCCACCTGAGGTGGTTTAAAAACATGCAGATGGGAATTCATCCAAAACTGTGTCAAGATTTGAATCTGCTGTGGGTTCAGAGCCTAGCATAGGGATTCAACCTGTGCACCACTAGCAAAATGAAAACTAGCTTGACCGGAAAAGAAGCCTCATAACAAGCTGAAGTCACATGGTACTCCTTGACCCTCTAAAGCAGGCATGGCCAAACTTGGCCCTCCAGATGTTTTGGGACTACAATTCCCATCATCCCTGACCACTGGTCCTGTTAGCTAGGGATGATGGGAGTTGTAGTCCCAAAACATCTGGAGGGCCAAGTTTGGCCATGCCTGCTCTAAAAGAAGGACCATGTGAACCTCCTCCAACTCCAATCAAAACCAGCAGCATGACCAAAGGTCAGAGATGATGGGAACTGCAGTCTGATAAGAAAAACTCATCTAGACCAGTATCCTGTTCTCACACCTCTGGGAAATCTGCGAACAGGACCTGTGTGCAACAGCACTCTCCATTTGTGATACTCAGTGACAGGTATTCAAAGGCATACTCCAACACTGGAGGCAGAACAAAGCCTTCATGGCTAGTAAACCATTGATAGCCTTGTCTGCCAGGAATTTGCCTAATTCTCTTTTGAAGTCATTGGAGTTGGTGATCATCGTTTGCTTCCTCAGAAAGTTAGAAAGGGATCTACCATGCATCTTCTGCTGTGAAGACTGAAGCAAATAAGTCAGTCAATGTCAAACTCCTTTTCCTCCTTTAGCATACTTCTGACATCCTTGTCAGTCAACAGATCAACTGCCTCCCCACGTGGGCTCGTTGGCAATATATGCAATAAATTTGTTACAAGTTTCTTTATATTTTTAGCAATGTGATTTTTGATTATTATTATAGGTGGCAAACATTTTGCATGCGTCCAGTTGATGCACAACCATGGACGTGTGGGTCGTTTTGGACCCAGAAGAGGGCAGAACGTGATGCAGAACATGGCAGGATTATATGTGCTCCACCGACACACACAGGAGCTAGGAACAGAATCTCCGTGCAAAATAGTCGGCACCTGTATTTTCCATATTTGGGGCAGGATGTGGAATCAGTCAATATGATGTCCCAATAGGCAAAGTTTGAGCCCAAACTTTTCATTTTAGAAATTTACTGACAAACTCACAAAAAAGCAAGCACAAAACAACAGCAGGAGCATTCAATATATTTTGAACTTAAGCTAGGCAAGGGGCTTGTTGGGAGCAGGGCCACACACATTTCCTGCAAATACTCCACAGCAGGCACTATAACTCTGCAACGGCTTGACTTTAACCCTAAAGGTGCGCTCCTCCATTGTCTCCTGAGGTAGAAGGATGCTGACAACAACTCTGAAACTGCAGGTGGCTCAGATCAACCTGCCCTGCCCTACACAGCAGCTGCCGGAGCTTTTGAGTGAATGCAGGGAAATGGCCAATACAGAGTTTGCTACAACACATACCTAAGCCATCCACCATCACTCCTTCCAATCCTACAATTGTCTTCCCACCCCCAAATGCAAAATGATTAAGTAAAAACAGACATTCGTTATAGCAAGAGACTCACACTATGTCCACTGTTGCTTGCTTGCTTTCCCACACAAAACAAATAAATAAAAAGTAGGAAGCACTCCCTGTTTTTCTTTGGTACCAGAGCAAGCTAAAATCTGCAAGATCTGACATTCAGTGAAACAATCCTCAGCACTGGCTACATAAATAAGAGAAACTAAAGCCTCGTTTGATATTAATCTATGGATACCATCTACCTCAGAGGACCCATTTTCATGAGCTTAGTGAAAAATACATATTTTTTCACATTCAAATTAAGAGTATCATAGGAACACAGGAAGCTGCCTTATACAGAGTCAGACCACTGGTCCATCTAGCTCAGCACTGTCAACACTGACTGGCAGCAGCTCTCCGAGGTTTTAGAAAGGAGCCTCTCCCAACCTTACCAGGGATTGAACCTGAGACTTTCTGCATGTAAAGTAGATGCTCCACCACAGAGCTATGGCCACTCCCTTTGGCAACATTTAACTGCAGTTCTACAATGTGCTTACCATACAACAATGCTATATTAGAAGGCACCATTCTATATAGAGCAACCCTATTCAGAAATTCAGTCGCTCTAGTAAAACTAAGTAAGACAACTCACCATCTGTGTAAGTGTCATCTTCTTCCTCCTCCTCCTCTTCCTCTGTCTCTTCAGAGCGGGACTTTTCTTTGTAAGGAGGTGGCAATTTCATGGGCGGTGGAGTTTCACTTTTCTTCTGAAAGAGAAGGGAAGCTCAGTACATTATGGAGAAAACCTACAGAGTTGCTTCCTTCTTCAGCTCAAGAAATCACTTATGGAAGCATATCTTGGATTTAAAAGTTTCAGAAGCTTCAGGTTCAGTGAATTTTTTGACTGATTCAAAAACAACACACACCCCACACACTATGTTTCTAAATCCGAACCAAAAAGCAGAAAATGCAGAACATGGATTTCTTAGTGGGTTCTGAACAAACACCACTACCCCACCCCGCTAAAGGACTTATCAATATACATACCAAAACCATGATAGCAGCAAGGTTTACCTTACTTAGCTGACAACATCAATTAAAAACACCCCCCCTTTTTTTGACAATAACCTTAATCCTTTTAATCTGTTTTTGATGTGCTGTTTTGATAATGCTCTACAGGCATTATAGCTTACAATATTTTACTTGGAGCTCATCTCCATTTCAGATATGCTATACATTACAAAACTTTCAATAAAATTCCATTACCTCACATAAATAAAGGCACTTTCGATAATGATGCATATAGTGGTGCATATCAGTCCCAAAGAAAGGAGCTCAGGAGTACTGCAGCAAACGCATCCAAGCATCTGTTTCCTTGGCTCCAAGTAACTGAATCATTCTTTAGCTGCACAGTTTTACTGAATTATGCTCAATTGCATCTCATGCAATCACAATGCTAATAGCTTGGTGCACTTTAGTAAACAAATGGTAAGTACCAGATGTCATGAGAGCAACGCAAATGGCCGGAAAATCCTTTTTCTACAGGAGAAAATGATTACCAAAGGTCCACATGCCATTTTTTTTTAAAGATCCCCACCCCCACCTCCTGCCAACGCCTGTAATAAAAGCAACCTCTTGAAGGATGTCACAATCTTGTATGAACCATCAGCATTTATACTAATATACATATGATTCTAAATCAGCTTGTGGTTTTTTCTTGTGTGTATATATATAAAACAAATTTCATTCAGCTAAAAATAAAAGCAGGTACAGTACTAAACAAAAACCAAAGTAATGTTAAAAAAGGCTTCATAGCAACAAAATTACAAGCAAAACTGCACTCTCTCTAAAATGAAAACCATTCAATCACATGAGCAATATAAAGAATTTCAGGCGTTAGAAGAAAATAAGACTGCTTGGGTAGAGTGCAAGGATATCTGCTACCGAAACCCAACAGAACTTTAAGGATAAATGGTATCTCATGTACTTAAAACTAAAATTCATTTGGGAGTCTCAAGTTATAATGAGTTACAATGGCAGGTTCCATTTTTTTCTACCTTAAAATTTCTCCTCACCAAGCTGTAACTCCTGTTTGGCTCTACAGGGTAAACTCCATTTGAAAACCGAAGGAGCTCCAGCCCAGAGTGATGGTTGGGTCAATGGGCTGCTATTCTAATAAATACTTATTTTGTGCAGTTATAATTTGTTAGTTGAGTTGGGTGTACCAATGGAAAATCTTGATAAAAACCTAACTAACAGATTCTCCTGAGTTTATATAAGCTTTAGTGCAAAGCTGATCCTTCAGGACTGTGACTGGGAGCCTATTGTAACATGTATTATTATACATATACTTGACTTCTATTTTAGCGCACAAGACTCAGCACACTGGGATTTTGTCAGTGAGATCTCTAATCATATGCCATCTCCAAAACTCATGTATGCCATTAGCCTTTAATCAAATCCTATGTGCCTGTGTGCCCTATTAGAACTTAAGTGATGGAGAGAAATGCTTACTGCTTACAATAATAAAAAAAAGAAACCATTAGCAGAACAACCACATTTTGCTCCTGTTATGAACAGCCAGGAATATTGCATAATTTAACAGTACAACTTCTACCCGCAAGGCTCATGGAAGATAATTTAAAACTTTATTTGGAAAAAAAAATGCTTGAGAAGCATCTTCACAATAAAATTGCTTTCTTAACTGGCAGCTTGGGAATACCCAAATGTTGAAAGGGGAAGTTGGCATTGCTATAAGGACATGGATTTGATGTACACAATGTAGATAGAAACTGATTAATGATACATGGACTTTCTTTAGTGATCAGGCAGAAAATATCTTCTCGGTGTAGCCTCTCATACCCTGAAATTTCCCTACAAAGGTATCAGGGATGGTAACATCAAGTGATGAATGTGTGTGTCTGAAATCAAAGACTCCTGGAGCACAGGTGGATTTAGGGGAGCACAACCAGTTCGGTCCCCCTTGGGCACAGAGACTCAGGGGCGCTGCAGGTGATGCCACAATTGAAATGGGGCTTGAGAGGTGGCACAGGGCCTAGTTCAGAGCTTCCTCAATAGAAATCAGGGCCCCTGAATTGATGTCTAGCATCACCATTGATGCTATCTATTTACCTGTAGTCACATTTGAAATCTTATGCGAAGGCTGGGGAGCTTCAATGTACTAGCCTATTAATATACATGGGTAAGTGCCAATTATTCTCTTACCTACAGGGAATGGTTGTAAATTAGTAGCAGATCCCATGCTCTGCATAGAAACAATTAACACCACCACCACCACTCCTGTCTAAAACCCTAGACTGAAACTGCCACTCAGTGTAGAAAATACTGAACTAGATGAAACAATGACCTGCATCAACTACATTCCCAATAAAGAACACCAGTTTGGAAGAATGCTTCACAGATTGAGACCCACTTGGAAAATGAGTAAAAGAAAGAAAGGAAAGAAACTGTAAAAAAAAAAACTTATTTCATAGAATCATAGAGTTGGAAGAGACCACAAGGGCCATCGAGTCCAACCCCCTGCCAAGCAGGAAACACCATCAGAACACTCCTGACATATGGCTGTCAAGCCTCTGCTTAAAGACCTCCAAAGAAGGAGACTCCACCACACTCCTTGGCAGCAAATTCCACTGTTGAACAGCTCTTACTGTCAGGAAGTTCTTCCTAATGTTTAGGTGGAATCTTCTTTCTTGTAGTTTGGATCCATTGCTCCGTGTCCGCTTCTCTGGATCAGCAGAAAACAACCTTTCTCCCTCCTCTATGTGACATCCTTTTATATATTTGAACATGGCTATCATATCACCCCTTAACCTCCTCTTCTCCAGGCTAAACATGCCCAGCTCCCTTAGCTGTTCCTCATAAGGCATCGTTTCCAGGCCTTTGACCATTTTGGTTGCCCTCCTCTGGACACGTTCCAGTTTGTCAGTGTCCTTCTTGAACTGTGATGCCCAGAACTGGACTCAGTACTCCAGGTGAGGTCTGACCAGAGCAGAATAGGGTGGCACTATTACTTCCCTTGATCTAGATGCTATACTCCTATTGATGCAGCCCAGAATTGCATTGGCTTTTTTAGCTGCCGCGTCACACTGTTGGCTCATGTCAAGTTTGTGGTCAACCAAGACTCCTAGATCCTTTTCACATGTACTGCTCTCAAGCCAGGTGTCACCCATCTTGTATTTGTGCCTCTCATATTTTTTTTGCCCAAGTGCAATACTTTACATTTCTCCCTGTTAAAATTCATCTTGTTTGTTTTGGCCCAGTTCTCTAATCTGTTAAGGTCGTTTTGAAGTGTGATCCTGTCCTCTGGGGTGTTAGCCACCCCTCCCAGTTTGGTGTCATCTGCAAATTTGATCAGGATGCCCTTGAGTCCATCATCCAAGTCGTTGATAAAGATGTTGAATAAGACCGGGCCCAAGACAGAACCCTGTGGCACCCCACTAGTCACTCTTCTCCAGGATGAAGAGGAACCATTGATGAGCACCCTTTGGGTTCGGTCAGTCAGCCAGTTACAAATCCATTGAGTGGTAGCATAGTCAAGACCGCATTTTACCAGCTTCTTTACAAGAATATCATGGGGCACCTTGTCAAATGCCTTGCTGAAATCAAGGTAGGCTACATCCACTGTGTTCCCTTCATCTACCAGGCTTGTAATTCTGTCAAAAAACGAGATCAGGTTAGTCTGACATGACTTATTTTTCAGAAATCCATGCTGACTATTGGTGATCACAGCATTCCTTTCTAGGTGCTCACAGACTGTTTGCTTAATGATCTGCTCCAGAATCTTCCCTGGTATTGATGTCAGACTGACTGGGCGGTAATTATTTGGGTCCTCTCTTTTCCCCTTTTTGAAAATAGGGACAACATTTGCCCTCCTCCAGTCTGCCGGGACTTCGCCTGTTCTCCAGGAATTCTCAAAGATGACTGCCAGTGGTTCTGAGATCACATCTGCCAGTTCTTTTAATACTCTTGGATGCAGTTCATCTGGCACTGTAGACTTGAATACATCTAAACTAGCCAAGTATTCTTGTACTATCTCCTTAGTTATTCTGGGCTGTGTTTCCTCTGCTGAATCATTTGCTCCAAATTCTTCAGGTCAGGCATTGTTTTCTTTATCGGAGAAGACTGAGGCAAAGAAAGCATTTATTTTTTCTTTACATATAAGGTACTATTTTAAAAAAAATAGCAGTGAAGAAGAAATAGAACATCACTTTAACAATGGTTAACAGTCAACAGTTACAACAAAACACTTAACAAGCCACAGAAAACTACAGGTACTGTTGATCACGCCAAAACATGCCTCTTGCTATCCCTCACACTTGAATTTAAGCATTTTGGATTCCATTTCTAAGTGAAACTACAAACTAGAACTGCTGTGAGAAAAAAGAATGTATAGGGCAGTATCCAACTAAATAGTTCTGTGGTTGTCAGTATTTCCATTTAGGCAATGCAAATTCCACTCCCTCTCCCCACACAACTACTGTACCCTCCCCCAAATCTGTTCTGGAAGCTGGGGGGTGGGGACAGAACAGATGGGGGAGGCAGGGAGAGAAAAGAGAGGAGTTCCATTGCACAGCCAGAAGTCCTTGCACTAATGGAACTACTTTGTTAGCAATTGGATATCTAGTTCTCTCCCTCCCTCCCTCTCTCTGTATAATCTACTTTTTAAATGGTTCTGTCTTCAGAAGATGAAGAACCAGGATATATGTCTTTTCACCTGTGGCATTAAATCTACCTCCCTAGCCTAGGCTCACATAGCTTTCTGCTATCTACAATACGAGGTAAACATACAAATTAATCTGTGTGTATCTCTGGCTGTTAATAGCTTGTCGAATGAAATGTCTTGGATCACTCTCTGTATTTACAATGAGCCAAAGCCCAGAGGCAAAGGATGAAATCATCACCTTGAACAAGCATGGCTGATTTCATTGCAGCCTAGACTGGAAAAATACTACTGCTAGTGCCTAGGAATGTGACACGTTTAACTCTCTCTGCTGGAGTGGGTCGTGTAAATAGTATTCTGGCTACTAGTAATTTCAAAATGTTCATTCATAAATTAATGTTCATTCATTATGTACACCAGTTCTATTGGAACAATCCCAGCAATAGTTTGATTGCCTTTTCATCTTTACTAGCTCACTGTAAACACAGGAATAGTTTATCTACTAGTTTGTTAAGATTCTTAGCTTGTTAAGCTAAAATCAAAGAATCCTGAGTTACCATTTTAGGGACTTTCCAAAGGGATAACTGCATTAGTCTGTTGCACTAAACAGAAAAAATAATTTGTGGCACCTTAATGACTAACAAATTAATTACGGTATAAGTTTTCATAGCCCAGAGTCTACTTGATGAGATGTATTGAATGTTATCTTAAATTGGATATTACAGTTATTTATATAAACACATCCTGGCCACAAACGTTATATACACTAGAACTGCATGCACACTTTAAAAGAGAGGGACAGAAAGAGAGACAGAGACCAGTTGCCACCACTAGACCATCTCCTGGGGTGTGGCTTCTCCATCTTCCACTAACTTCCTCCCCTGCCAAAAACAAAGCAGAGCATAACTACTAAACAAGCTTTGAGTATATGTATTCTACCAGCTCCCATGCACTTAAACCTTTGCATTTGTGAATGAGCTGTCAAATATAACAAATACATTATTACCAAAAAATGATTTTCATGTTCTAAAAATACAAAGAGGATGAAAATCACTAGTGACTCAAGTAATTAGCAATGATAATCTGGCCTGAAACCAAACATGGCCCATAGGCTCAACAAACAATAGTTCAATATTCTGATTTTCTGATGCAGCTCTGATACAGAAATCTCCAAAGGGAAAAAAATCCATTATTGGTAGGCAAGCAGAGTATGTCTTAAATTGTTATGTTTTATTTTATATCTTGATCGCCTACATGAAAAGGTGTACATGCATTTCATTTTACAGAGTTATAGTAGCAAAGAAAGAGATATCTTTCACAGCTTTCAGGAGGATTAGTGAACTCGGCTCTTCAACTGTAAAAATGCAGCGATCGGGAATCTAGAAGGTTAAAAGGGTGATACACTGCGAATGGATGGGGTTTTCTTCTTCTTCTTTTTTTCAGATGAGCTGCTACAGAGAATGAAAATCAGCCACGAATACTCTAACTACTTATTGGGGGTTGCTTTATTCAAGGTCCAAATCACAGCAGCATAATCTCCATATTATGCAAATGAGATATATTAATTATGCAAATCAGACTTGCTATTTCTGCATAACCAATTTGTCTCATTTTCGTGAGGCACTTCACCTCTGCTCCTGCCATGTTCTAGGAGAGACAGCAGGGGAAAACACAAGGGAAGGTCTTTACCTGACCATTATTTCCACTGTTAGAGGAGAGAGAACCTTCTGACTCCAGTCTTGCACCTCTTCAGCACTAACCCAGAAATAGAGTTGGAAGATGCAGAAAGACCCCTTCTTTGGTCTGCCTTCCTTCTGCATGCACACTAAGACTTCCTTCTTAATTAATATGAAAAAACAAGTTCCTTGGGTAGGATGGGAAAATCTTCTTTTGTAATAGCTACTGTGCAACTATTTCTTTTTCTAACCAAGCAACATCCTTAACTCAGTTAGGAAAATGAGATTTATTTCTATTCTTTTGAATTTATTCAGTTACATTCAATGAATGAGTACTCAAACTAAGCAGCATTTTTTTAAAAGAAACACACCCCATGAAACCTTATAACACAACACACTAAAATCCATTGACAAACACAAAATAAAAAGTAGTAGTAAATTTAAAAGCACACACAAATATATATATATATATATATATATATATATATATATATATATATATATATAGCCCAGATAGTAGCATCTACTCAACTGCCAGAAAAAGGTTTTCATGAGGTACCTTTACCATGGCGCGGTCCTAACCTTTGGTTTTATCTATCACCCTGCCAATTCATCCCCCTAACTTCAAGGCATTCCCCACCTCCATTATGATTTCCAATATATGCTTAGGGTTTGCACATGGGGATGATCTACACATCAGATTTGTGGATTATCGGGGGGGGGGAGGCATTACTGATGCCCTCCGCAGGCTGCCCCACCCCCGTGGATTCTCAGCTTTCAAAATAATTTTAAAACATGCCTTTTGGGATTTGCTTACCAAGCAAGAGCAAGGGGCAGGGAAATTTCAACACTATTTTAATCTGAATCCGTTTTTATTCTGTTTGGTTAGATATTAGCTTGTGTTGTCCACTCCAAGGCAGACGGAGCAGGTTATGAATCCCAAAACGTACTCTGAGGACTGGTATAGTTCCCTGTGATGGCAGCTGGAGTTCATAAAATGTTGGGACCTGATCCAGCGACCCCTGTTTTTCCCCAAATGGGAAACAGACACACAAACCCTCTAGAGTTAAAAACTAGTTGGAGTCAAATCTACAGACTTATTTACATTGGTCAAATTATGAGCCTAAAAATCAGCCCATGCATTTTCTTGGTTCACTCTGAACATTTAACTGAAAAGGCAAAAATTTCTTTAAGATTGGAACCCTACACTTACCTGGGAGTAACACCTACTGATCGCAGTGGGACTTGAATGTATAGGATTGAGTTGCAAATGGCTTGAATATAGACACCTCCCCCTCTTCAGCAAAACTGGTTTTTTTGTGACTCACTCAAATATGAACATTAATCCACATTTCTTTTTTAATTAAGCCGCTACTGAGTTATTGCTTTTAATGTTATCTCATTTTTATGCATGACATTATGAATAGCAGTAAAGTTCAATTGCAAGTATAAAATACATATTTTTATTTGCCTTTCCACATATACAAGCAAATCTACACACAGGCACACAAAATCTCCAGATATTATCCTTGTGTTTAAAGGAATTTCTCCCTGTGTCTTAAAATGGAAAAAAACTACCTTCTGTATCATGTATTGCTACATGAAGTTTATTTTGTAAGTGAGAGATAGCATCTGCAATACCTTTCCACAGTCTCCCTCTGGGTCTTGAACTTTGTGGTCCTTATTTTTCTTGGGGTTCACAATGGAAACTATCTGCAGAATACATTAAAAAAAATACATTGTTTATACATTCATTCCATACAACTGGGGGCCTATAACAAAGCGAGAAGCTCCTGCTCAGGATTCTAGACAGCCATCTTGTCTTGCAGGATATTACAAATCACTCCCTCCCCATCTGGCTTCCCATTCCACCCCAACTCAGCATGCTCAGTCCTCATTTGGCAGCTACCTTGTGCCTTTAAATCCCCACCCCTAAAGTTTCACTCTACAAAATTGCATGATCCACACAAAAGAGGAAGATATCAGCAGGCTTGGGAAAACTCTTTGTCGGCTATACAAGATTGGTACTCTGAAAACAAATTTTCTGTTTAGTACATATTGGAAAGACTTTAGGCTCAAGGGATATACTTTGTTCCTGCAAACCCTGAAATCCACCAAGCAGAGCCAAATCAAAACCAAGGCAAGAGATCGAGGCAATACAGAACTAAGGAAAGGGTTCGCCGGAGCATACATTCAGTCCAGTAGTTTGTTTTCAGTACTAGAACAGAGCTCAGTTTTACAAGAAAATCAAAGCTCTCCTGCAAAGAGGCTGGATGGAAGGAACCCTCCCGTTCATGGAAGGGTGCCCTGGGATCAAAATCATTATTCTGGAGGTACAGAAAAATGAGTGATAGTTCAGAATACAGTTGGTTAATCGGAAGCTGGATTTCTTGAAGAGCAAATGTGAGCACTCTTGACTATACAAACTGTGTACTAAACACACAAAGAAAACTATGTTCCACTAGAGCCAGGATAGGGAATCTGTCATCCTTCATATGTTGGGCTTCAGCTCCCAGCAGCCCACAGTCGCCATGTCCATTAGGAATGATGGAAGTTGTCTCCTAGTTTGAGGAAACCCAGAGGTTCCACATCTCTTTGCTAGAGACTCACTCAAGTCTTGGGCTAGGTATGGGGTGATTTTACATTCTGATGCTGTATTTGTTTGGCTGAATTTGTATTTGAAGGTTGCCATTTGCCTTGAACCCTTCGGTTCTAGGACAAGATGAGAAGGGGGGGGGGAAAGAGAGAGAATTTAGGTATTTTGTTTTAAAAACGCACACACCTTCAACAGCATGCAAAGTAACTTACTCTTGGAAGAGTAGACAAACTCTGAACAACAAACACTATGGGGTTGCCTGCATTTTTTATGGCTTCCACAGCTTCTTCATGAGTTGCATTCTGCAGGTCTGTTCCGGACACCTGCAGAGCAAGAAGCCTGTTTAGATGCTCTTCTGCACTGTTCACAGTACAAGATGCAACAGAAGCTCTCAGCCAGTAAAAACTAAGTGCCAGAAAAAAGGTCACCAAGAGGTTTACTATAGCAAATATATTTAACTAAATGAGTGAATCAAAATTGTCCTTAATCAAATCAGCACGGTATTCAGTCCATGACAATTGATGCATTCACATTTACAAATAATTGTCTTAAGACATGCAGGCATAAGAAAATGCATAGAAACAGTAGCTGGACAGGAACCTGGCAACACATGGCTCTCTTCCTCAACTGTGGTTATGTTGCTAAGACATTCTTTCCTTATGGTTGATTTCTTCTCGTTGACAAAGTGGCATGTTTCACATGGATTCATTTTGAGGAAGGAAGTAATGCATATTTGAGAATCTGCCTTTGTGTCAGAATTTGGACTTGGCGAGTCTGAGTAGTTTCAGTCATTAGTGATACGCACATATACAGAAAGCATGAACACAGGAATCCTGTATTAAATTGCACTTCCTGTATTTATGCATAGTATTAACACCTCCAGTAGGACTTCTGCATTCTCTCCCATAGGCTTAAGGAGCACACACATCTCCATGTGGAACCTGGGCAAACCCACCCTTCAAATATTAACCATGTGTGCAAATACAGAGCACTCAGCTCACACATCTTGAATTCATACATCTTGAACTCACAAATGAATGTTTACTATGTCTACTTACAGTTAAGGCTGATTTGATTTTCTGTTCAAAATATGCATTTAATGCTTGAACACATACAGCTAAGACAGGTGTGTACAGACGCAACTTTTTAAAGATACAGATGTTTGTCTGAACTTACCTCAAGTATTTTATCCCCAGTTTTGAGAGCTTTTGTTCGGCCTGCTGGGCTGTCTTCCAAGACTTGCTTGATAAATATACCTTTAAGCTCTTCTCCATTCTTTAAGCGTTTTATAACTGTATGTCCGCCAACAATACTGATGCCAAGTGGCACATGGGGTTCTCGAAAAATTTCAACACTGTAGAGAGTAAGACAATCCTTTGAACATGAGAGGTTTCAGTTACGTGATTTTTGTTTCACTCTGCAGTCCTGATGCTAATCTAAACATATTGTTCTTTGTAAGGTGTAACATAAGCCTTTTAAAACGAGAAGTGATTTGTATGTTATGTTATAGCCTGGTGGAAATTGCTGAAAAGCAGTCTCAGTATCTCCTTCTGATGAAACACGCAAAAGCAGGGAACTCAACCCACTCAGTGATTCCAGAAGGCCTCAGTCTGATGTTATAAGAGATGATGGTACAACCCCTGTCCTACGAGCAATAGAAAAGCCAGATGACAGCAACAACTGAATTTGCTTGCTGGAAACTAATTTAAAGGAAATGTTCCTGCATTTTATCATGATAAAGTGACACAAGAAGAACCCTGCTTGATCAGATCAAAATATTCACCTAGTACAGCCACCTACTCCCTCTTAAGTCTTCTGTGTACTGCATTATTTCCACTCTTCGCTATACATAGTAACAACATACCCAATATGCCCTTCTCTCTCCTTTCCATAGAGTTTGCATTCAGGGATAACTCTGTCTCACTGATTCTCGCATTCTACCAGGTTACTGATATACCCACTATATTTATGTTCTTATTTAGCATCTTACTCCCCAGCGCTAATTGGCTTTTATCCCATATATTAGTTTAGAAACTGCTCTGTAACCTTCTGGATATATATAAAAAAGCAGTCCACTTCTATTGCAGTCCAAATGAAACCCATTCTTTGTGTGCCAGATTTGCTTGTCTTACAATAGTCAAGAATGCCTAACAAATCTAGACCTTACACTTTTATTATATCCATACTTTGGAGAACCCTCATCACCATACACACACACACACACACACACACACACACACACACTGAACAAACACCTAGTAGGGTTACATTTAGAGTGAAAATATATACCGTATTTTTCGCCCTATAAGACACACTTTCACCCCTCCAAAAATGAAGGGGAAATGTGTGTGCGTCTTATGGGGCGAATGCAGGCTCCTTGGCTTCAGCGATAGCAACGCGAAGCCTCCGAAGCCTGCACTCCAGAGGCTTCGCGTTGCTTCTGCTGAAGCCAGGAGAGTCTGCTCTTTGAGGCTGGCGGTGGGGGAAAGCAGCGCTTCCCCCATCGCCAGCCCCAGAGGGTGGGGGGCAGCGGGAAGGCGCACGACGCCTTCCCGCTACTCTGCAACCCGGCTTGGAGGCTGGCGGTGGGGGAAAGCAGGCTTTTCCCCAAGGAGGGAGAAGGGACTGACTGGCAGAGTCCGTCCCTTCTCGCTCCTGTGGGCTTTTGCAGGAGATGGGGGAATTTCCCCACCTCCCGTAAAAGCAGGCAAAAGACGTGTGCTCTTTAAAGGGGCTGCGCGGCTTTGCTGGCTTTTCTAGGAGGTGGGGGAATTCCCCCACCTCGTAGAAAAGCCCGCAAGAGCCACGCAGCCTTTAAAGAGCGCGCAGCTCTTGGGGGCTTTTCCCCAAGGAGGGAGAAGGGACTGACTGGCGGAGTCCGTCCCTTCTCGCTCCTGTTGGCTTTTGCGGGAGATGGGGGAATTCCCCCACCTCCCGCAAAAGCAGGCAAAAGCCGTGCGCTCTTTAAAGTGGCTGCGTGGCTTCTGCTGGCTTTTCTAGGAGGTGGGGGAATTCCCCCACCTCGTAGAAAAGCCCGTAGGAGCCGCGCAGCCTTTAAAGAGCGCGCAGCTCTTGGGGGCTTTTCCCCAAGGAGGGAAAAGGGACTGACTGGCCGTTTCAGTCCCTTCTCCCTCCTGGTCGAAAAGCCCACAGGAGTCGCTCGCGGCTCCTGTGGGCTTTTGCGGGAGGTGGGGGAATTCCGCCACCTCCCGCAAAAGCAGGAAGAAGGTCTTCGAGTAGGGCACAGGCTGCGTGCAGCCTGTCCGCTGTTCCCAGAGCTGCGGGGGGGAAATCATATTTTTTCCCTTGATTTCCCCCCCTGAAAACTAGGTGCGTCCTATGGGCGGGTGCGTCCTATAGGGCGAAAAATACGGTATATATATTGCCAGAACAGAATCTGATGTACTGACAAAAGTCAGTTAGATTAAAGTTATTCTACTGGTCCATACTGCCAATAGATGCAAAAGAAAGGGGGGGATTTGCCCTGCCAGATTTAAAACTTTATTATGAATCAGCAGCTTTCTGTTGGTTGAAGGAATGGCTACTACTTGAGAACACAGATATTTTGGATTTAGAAGGGTTTAATAACATTTTTGGGTGGCATGCATATTTGTGGTACGACAAGGTTAAAGCTCACAAAGCTTTTAAAAATCATATTGTCAGGAAAGCATTATACAATGTCTGGACAAAATATAAGGATTTGTTGGAAAATAAAACTCCTAGGTGGTTATCGCCAATGGAGGCGAAGGCCGTGAAAAAGCTTAATATGGGATTGAAATGGCCGAAATATTGGGAAATTGTGGAACGAGAGGGGGACAAATGGAAATTGCAGAGTTATGAGAAACTAAAAGATAAAGTGCGTGACTGGCTTCATTATTATCAAATAATGGAGGTCTTTAAGTCAGACAGGAAAAATGGCTTTCAGGTGGAAAAATCAAAACTTGAGACAGAACTGTTAGAGTCCAAAACTAAGAACTTATCAAAAATGTATAACTTGCTGCTGAAATGGAATACACAGGATGAAACAGTTAAATCAGCTATGATTAAGTGGGCACAAGACATTGGTCATAACATTATGTTTGAAGACTGGGAACGGTTGTGGACCACCGGTATAAAGTTCACGGCGTGTAACGCCTTAAAAGAAAATATTATGAAAATGATTTATAGGTGGTACATGACCCCAGTCAAACTTGCTAAGATTTACCACTTGTCTGACAATAAGTGTTGGAAATGTAAAGAGAATGAAGGTACATTTTTTCACCTCTGGTGGACGTGCCCAAAGATTAAGGCTTTCTGGGAGAAGATTTATAATGAAATAAAAAAGGTATTTAAATATACCTTTCCGAAGAAACCAGAGGCTTTTCTCTTGGGGATGGTCGGCCAGTTGGTGCCAAAGAAGGACAGGACATTCTTTATGTATGCTACAACAGCAGCAAGAATACTGATCGCGAAGTATTGGAAGACAGAAGAACTACCCACCGTGGAAGAATGGCAGATGAAAGTTATAGACTATATGAGACTGGCAGAGATGACCGGCAGAATCCGAGACCAGGGAAAAGAGACAGCGGAAGAAGAATGGAGGAAATTTAAAGATTATCTTAAGAAACATTGTAAAATTGTGGAATGTTGAGACGTTGTGGATTTGGAAAATATGAGGTTGAATGCTGTAATCATTATGTAAATAGGAAAAGAAAGGTTCAAAATTCATTTATTAGAAATTAGGGAGGAATTGTTGATCAAAATTAATTAGAGATTGGAATGCAGTAAGGGGAGGTATGAGGAGGTCGGGAAAATCTTTTATGAAAATAGGGTTTGAAATTATACATGTGGTGTCTTTTGGTGTTTTGTGTGTGTGTATGTTTTTGTGGTGATTTGTGTTTTTATAATTTGTGAAAAACTAATAAATATTTAATTAAAAAAAAACATACTGCCAATAGAAAGACTTGAATCTAAGCGCAGACTGCAGGTCTTGTGTTTCCAATGGAAGTTGTAACTGATGTGCTTGAGAACACCAGCTAAACCACTAGGGAGCTCATACATGCACACACAACCCTGCACTTCAGCTCTTTGCCAGCTGCATTCAGCATGCAGGCCATATGCTGGGAAGCCCAGAAAGAAAAACTGCTGTCCAGTTGCCATCATCAACTAGTTTATCATTTTAACTATGCCGCTGGGTATCTTTAAAGTCTGTTCCCTACTTCCTTTCCTAGAACTCGTCATTCAGCATCCAGGTGAAATGAACTCGGGTAAGTTGGCAGGCACATGTTACTTTGTGAAACACTAGCAAATCCACACAGATTGAAAGGCAAACTAGGCATAAAAATAATAATCTGTTTTTGCCATTCAGTTAAATAAAACAGTTCTGATGCAGAGGTGCACATCTTTCAGAACCATGTGCATTTTCTCATTGTTTTTATCTCCAGTCCTCTTTCAACAGCACTTCCTGTCAGGTCCTTGGGGTGTTATAGATTCCCTCAAATTTTGGGGACTTAGTAGATAGACTCACAAGTATCCCAATAAGTTCATGACACAAAAAGCCCAGCATGCATGCACACACATCTCTTCTCTTCTTGCAACAGCTGGATGTAAAGCTACTTTAAATAGTGCTGGGATTCAGCTACACTGGAAAAGAAAAAGCACTTAATATGCATTGTATAAATGTAAAGGGACCCCTGACCATTAGATCCAGTCGCGGACGACTCTGGGGTTGCGGCGCTCATCTCGCTTTATTGGCCCCAATACTAAAAATTTGTCAAAAATGTATAACTTGCTGTTGAAATGGAATACGCAGGATGAAACAGTGAAGTCAGCCATGATTAAGTGGGCACAAGACATTGGCCATAACATTATGTTTGCTGACTGGGAAAAGTTGTGGACCACTGGTATGAAATTTACGGCATGTAATGCCTTAAGAGAGAATATTATGAAAATGATTTATAGGTGGTACATGACCCCAGTCAAGCTTGCAAAAATTTACCACTTGCCTGATAATAAATGTTGGAAATGTAAAGAAAATGAAGGTACATTCTTTCACCTTTGGTGGACGTGCCCGAAGATTAAGGCGTTCTGGGAAATGATATATAATGAACTGAAAAAGGTATTTAAATATACCTTCCTGAAGAAACCAGAGGCCTTTCTCTTGGGTATTGTCGGCCAATTGGTGTCAAAGAAGGATACAACATTCTTTATGTACGCCACAACAGCAGCAAGAATACTCATCGCGAAGTATTGGAAGACACTGTTACGAAAAAGGAGCAATGCAGAAGCTAGCTCCAGATGGCTGGAATGGTAAACAGGAAACTGATGTTATTGGAATGTACCGTGGGAACAAGAGACAGTGTACTGAGCACCGGATGTTAGCTCAGAGTGGCACATGACCCTGTACTGGAAGTACATGGGTGGAGTTTATTCTCTCTCTGCAGCTGGGAATCAGAGGGTACAGACGTGTTTTCTCTGTACTGGTGAAAGACAGGAATAAAGACATGTAAATATATTTCTGTCTGTCTCATTCCCCCCCCCCTGGAGATGGGAGGGGGAGGAGTGGTGTGTTCTTTTCACGTTTGAAAAGGATCGCCGAAGAGACCTCCCTTGATCTTGCCGGCAGACGCTGGCAGGGGAGGTCAACAAGGATTCAAGCCGGGCACCTGGAGGGTGGCCAAATTCCTAAGGGCTGGGACTGGCTCTGCTGGCTTGAAATCCGACATCTGGTAGCAGTGCCGATGGCTGAAAGATCCATGAGAATCTGCATGAGAGGTGAGAGGTCGATGAATCGTTGCCATCCTCTGCACCTAAGGAGATAAAGAAATGCGTCTGCCTGCAGCCAGAAGCTGAACAGAACAGACAGCTGGACACCGAGAGGAGTGTATGCTCAAAGGTATGCTGCATTTCGGGCTATTGAGAGTGAACAGAAAGGTTTGATTTTCTGTTCATGAGAGAGCTGCGTTTGAGAAAAACAGCTCTGAAAGAAAGGCTTGCATACCAGGGATTCTTGTGGTTAGATAAGGAATCCCGTCCTGAGCAGGTTGCTAGGCAACGACCGCAAGTACTAGGAAAGTTACTGAATGGCTCAAAAGAGCCCGGGAAGTGTTTTGATATCTGCGCAGAATGTGCAAGGATTTTGAAAACAGCCCAAAGGTTTGCCTGCCAGTGAAACAGTAAACACCCAGAAGAGAACTTTTGGTTTTTACTGGCTAGAAAGTGAAAGCAGGCTTGAGAGAGAAAGCACAGACTTGAATTCAGCATGGATTCCAAGAAGGCGGGAGGGTTGCCCTATCCCCCTCCCCTGACTAATGACAATTATTCATCTTGGTCTATAAAGATGAAGGCCCTGCTGCAGAATCAGAGGGTCTTTGACATGATTGAGAACCCCATCCCTGCAGCACCAACCCGAGGTTGGGAGTCACAGAATCTGAAAGCCAGAACGGCTATAATTCTGTGTGTGTCAGATGACCAATTGGTGCATATTCAGGGTTTGGAATATGCACGGGAAATTTGGGAAATGCTGCGAAGAACACATCAGAGGGATGCTGGTTCTTCAGCGTTGCTGTATTTTGAGAAGCTGACCAATCTGAGGCTTGCGCCTGATGGAGATGTTCAAGCGCACCTGACGGAGATGAAATATCTGCGCCAGCAGATGGTGGAACGCAATTTCCGTCTGCAGGAGGAAGTGTTTTGCTTCATGATGATCAACAGCCTAAATCGGACTTACAAAACGGTTGCCAGTCAGCTTGGTTCCCTCCCGGCTCAAGATTTGACCGCGGAAAGGGTGTCTGCCGTCGTGTTGAATGAACATGACAGACTTGCTGCACTGGAAGAAAAGGACAGGGGGAGGGAGGAACGGAGTTCTAATTCCCCCGCAGATGAAGCTACTGGAGAGAAAGCTCTAGCTTTGAACGCTGTCCGATGTTACAATTGTGGACAGGCTGGGCATCTTCAGCGGAACTGCAAGAAGCCACGTCAGCCAAAAGGAGCGAAGGGCCGCTCAGCAAAGCCTGAGGCGTCAGGCAAAGGTCACACCAAGACTTCGGTGAAACCTGGAAAAGCTTTGATGGCGAAAGGAACCATGCCAGATGTTGGGAACTCGTTTGTTATTGACACGGGAGCCACGGTCCATATGTCCCCACACAGAGAACTCTTTTCATCGTTTAAGAAGCAAAGCTTCGCTGTGAAACAGGCCAACGGTCAGGAGCTGGAAGCGGCCGGCGTGGGGACTGTCTATCTTAAGAGTCTGAACTTGACAATAAACAATGTTTACTTGGTTCCTGAATTGAAGTTCAATCTGCTGAGTGTTTCGCAGATTGCAAAGAAAGGACTGAGATTGTCCTACGATGCTGAGAGCTGCAAGATCTACAAAGATGGAGAGTTATTTCTTTCGGCCAGAGAGAAGGATGGACTATATTTGTTGACTTTTGCACAAAGTGATTACATGGAATGTAATTCATCTGTGTCTAACCTAGTTTCTCTTGCAGGTGTGAGCAAGAAGAAGACCGGAGTCAACAGAGCATTTCAGCGGGTGTATGCTGATGTGATTGGTCCTCTAGAACCATCTAGAGGCAATGCAAGATTTTATCTTGTGTGTGTGGATCATTTCTCTAACTATGTCTGGGTTTATGTGTTGAGAAAGCCACAGGAAGCCTTGGAGAGGTTTCAGGAGTTTTGTGACAAAGTTAAGAGTATGCATGATGCTAACATTGATTGTCTATTCACAGACGAGAAGCAGATTTTTCTTTTACAGGATTTCCAGAGGTTCCTGCAGAAGAAGGGAATAAGACACAAGATTGCTGTTTCAGCGGAAGCGTGGAACAGGGGTGTCTGTGTACGGGTGAACAGAGAATTGCAAAAGGGGATGGAAACGCAATTGCTAAGTTCACATCTGCCACATGAGTACTGGGCCGAGTCTCTAATGTCGTTCTGTTATACGAAGATGAGAAAGGTTTCAAAAGAGTTGGGAAGTTCTCCTTTTGAGAAACTGTTCCACAGAAAACCTTCTGTTGCCCATTTCGAGGTTTTTGGGTCTCATGTGAGAACAGAAGCTCCAGGTGGAGTAAAGAATGCCAGAGGCATTTTTGTGGGGTATGAAAAGGGTCTCTACAGAGTAATTTTGTCTGAATCTGGTCAGGTGATTCTCACAAAATTTCTAGAGAGTGCTCCTGAACAGTAGAGAGTGATAGTACACACATTTCCCACTGAGGACGATTCAGATGATGATGATTTTACTGATTACAGCTGTACTGAAAGTGATGACACTGATAGCTCGGAGAGCTCAGTTGTCACAGTCATTGAGAGGAAGTCTCACACAATGGATAGGCCTTCACAACTGAAGGATGAACCACTGTTTACCATTGGAACTGGTTCTCCAAAGAGTCCTGAGACTGGACCAGTGAGCAGAGAGGATCAGCACCTCATACGTAGGTCTGAGAGAGTTACAAAGGGTCAACCACCCAAGAGGTACTCAAAAGAGTTTGCTAACTTAGCTGTTGCATGTGTTGCTGTTGTAAACAACCAAGGA
This sequence comes from Podarcis raffonei, assembly GCF_027172205.1. NCBI lineage: Eukaryota > Metazoa > Chordata > Lepidosauria > Squamata > Lacertidae > Podarcis > Podarcis raffonei. Next base: position 39,514,433 of record NC_070607.1, read on the forward strand.
CAGGTTGGAGCTGTGTCTAAGTCAGAGACAAAGACACAACAGAGAGTTGCTAGCCAAGGTAATGCAGATGCACTCATTCCTTGGAAACCAGACAACCAGAGAGGTACACTGGGGAAACCAGTGGCGGGGAGTTCCAAGGGTGGAACTGAAACAACAGAGGAGTGTTATGTGTATAACAACTGTTTGTTTTCTTCTCTGGATCACGCTTTGCTTGCCGCAACACGCATTGATTCTTTTGGGGGAGGATGTTACGAAAAAGGAGCAATGCAGAAGCTAGCTCCAGATGGCTGGAATGGTAAACAGGAAACTGATGTTATTGGAATGTACCGTGGGAACAAGAGACAGTGTACTGAGCACCGGATGTTAGCTCAGAGTGGCACATGACCCTGTACTGGAAGTACATGGGTGGAGTTTATTCTCTCTCTGCAGCTGGGAATCAGAGGGTACAGACGTGTTTTCTCTGTACTGGTGAAAGACAGGAATAAAGACATGTAAATATATTTCTGTCTGTCTCATTCCCCCCCCCTGGAGATGGGAGGGGGAGGAGTGGTGTGTTCTTTTCACGTTTGAAAAGGATCGCCGAAGAGACCTCCCTTGATCTTGCCGGCAGACGCTGGCAGGGGAGGTCAACAAGGATTCAAGCCGGGCACCTGGAGGGTGGCCAAATTCCTAAGGGCTGGGACTGGCTCTGCTGGCTTGAAATCCGACATCCACAAGACCTACCCACCTTGGAAGAATGGCAGATGAAGGTGATTGACTACATGGGACTGGCAGAAATGACTGGCAGAATCCGAGACCAGGGGAGAGAGACAGCGGAGGAAGATTGGAAGAAATTTAAGGACTATCTTAAGAAACATTGCAAAATTAATGAATGTTAGTATGACGCTGGTTTAGTACTTATGTGGTTTTCAGCTGTAACGGATAAGTAAAAAGAAAAGAAAGGTAAAAAATTAATTGAAACTTAGGGAAAGGATTTGCTGAATTAACAAATTAGAAATTGGAATACAGAAAGGGGAGGTATGAGGAAGTCGGGGAAGTAAGTTATAAGAAAATAAGGGATAGAAAGTATACTTGTTTTATTTTTGTGTTTTCTTTTTATTCTTGTCTGTTTCTATTTTTGTATTTTTGTATTTTTGTTTTGTTATGTTTTTATATAATTTTTGAAATTTTAATAAAAAGCTTTTTTTAAAAAAACAACAACATCTCGCTTTATTGGCCGAGGGAGCTGGCATACAGCTTCCGGGTCATGTGGCCAGCATGACTAAGCCACTAGTGGCGAAAGAGAGCAGCGCATGGAAACACCGTTTACCTTCCCACCGGCGTGGTACCTATTCATCTACTTGCACTTTGACATGCTTTCGAACTGCTAGGTTGGCAGGAACAGGGACCAAGCAATGGGAGCTCACCCTGTTGCGGGGATTCGAACTGCCAACCTTTTGATCGGCAAGCCCTAGGCTCTGTGGTTTAGACCACAGCGTCACCTGCATCCCGTATGCATTGTGTAAGCATTATAATAACACTGTGACACCAGATGGCGCGGTGGAGTCCCGTTTTTTCCAATCTGATTTCTCATACAAAGTTGACAACGTATTTAACTGAAACGCTTCTTTGATGTGTCTAGATCCAGCCCTGGGCAAGCATTGCTATAGAGCCACTTCACAAAATACAGTTCACCACTGAGAGTGTAAGCTCAATAGAGAGTTATAGCTAATTGCATGTCCATGATGAATGGACCTCTACAATATTTATAGGGACGTGGGTGGTGCTGTGATCTAAACCACTGAGCCTCTTGGGCTTGCCAATCAGAAGGTTGCTGGTTTGAATCCCCATGATGGGGTGAGCTCCCGTTGCTCTGTCTCAGCTTCTGCCAACCTAACAATTTGGTAGCAGGCCAGTACAAGTAAATAAGTAGGTACTGCTGTGGCGGGAAGGTAAATGGCGTTTCCGTGGGCTCTGGCTTCCATCACGGTGTTTTGTTGTGCCAGAAGCTGTTTAGTCATATTGGTCACATGACCCAGAAATATGTCTGTGGACAAACGCCGGCTCCCTTGGCCTGAAAGTGAGATCAGTGCCGCAACCCCATAGTTGCCTTTGACTGGACTTAATCGTCCTTTACTTTTTTATCTTTTACAATATTTACTTATTTAATAAACTAACTATACTGCTTAACTATAAGAAAAACCTCACAGCATTTTATAAAAAGTATAAAACAATGAGATTATCAGTAAAAACAACTATTTAAAAACTTCAAAAATAATTAAAATCAATGATAAGCTAAGAGCCAAATCAAAACACATCTCAGCATTCTACATATCTGGACACACAATACATGTGTTTTAAGGGCATACACCTTAGGGACACACACACAAAAAAACCCTAATGTGTGAACTTGCCCTCATTTAGAGGTTTGTAACTACCAGGAGCTTTGAATGCAAGTGGTATGCCTAGATAGCAAAACCTGCATGTAGGAATACACAGGTGAACCAACATTCGTTGATAATTTAACTACAATGGAAAACTGGCAAGTTTCTAAAAACAACAGGATTGATATAATAAAGCTTTTTCAGCAGGACATCTGCTAAGCATTAATTGTATCTGTAGTATTTAGCAAAGCTGGAATCACAACTACCTCAGTGCTATTCATGAATGGATTAAATAAACGGTCAAGCAAACAGTCACTGGCAAAAGATGAAAAGTTAAGGCAAGTATATACTCCACGCCAAAAGGCCTCAAATAATTTCTAAGGCAGGAGAAATGTTGAAACATTTATCAACATACGTTTGCGGTGTTCCCCAGTGACTGAAAACTGGAGTTTCTTCTCCTTCTCCTTCTTCTCTCTCAGGCAATTCACTAAATAAGTAAAATAAAAATAAATTTTAGCTTCCCACACTTTTCTGCTTCCTAACATTCATTCTTTGTGCTTCACACACCTTTACCACCTTATCTTCGCTTACAACAGATATTCAGCGGACAAAACAGATACATCTTTTATCAGTTAATAGTTACATTTTTCCATGCTCTTGGAAGTGAGCACACTCTGGCTTTGCACAACAGGGTGAGATATCCAGGTCCTCTTTAATAAAGCTAAAACCATCGAAGAAAATAGTTCTGCCTCATTATTTCAGTTCAGGCAAAATAAGGGTGTGCATAGTGTCACTGAATACAAGAGATGTTCAAGTATTTGCCTGAACACGAGAATATTCAAAGTATATTCGAATATACACACACCTCACACAATTGTGTGGAGGGTTCTACTCATGTTCAAGTGAATAAGAGTAAAGCTTCCTGCAGACCTTTGCCACTCAACACAGGGATAGCCTCAGACTAAGTGTGTGGGGCATTATGCGATGGAGATATGGATAGCATGCCCATCCCTGTCCACGGATCATGTGCTCAGGAACAATGTCTGAATAGGCCTACAGTGTAATTACTTGGTGACACGGGACTTGCTTGTATCTGGATGGAGTCAGGAGTTTCCCATTACTATTCTGCTCTTGTATTCTTTAAGACAGACAACAAAGTTTTTTTTGCACAGCTTTGTGAGTGATGTGTCTTCTAAACCTTCCATGACAATAAGCAAACATTTTTTAAGTTGAGAGTCTCTTCCATACCTTGGCAGCCCTAGTCGAAGAGAGGCAGAATCCAGGGTACTAGAATGGTCACAATTTTCAGTCTTCAGGTTATTTCTCTCGAGATCATCATCAACACATAGAGGAGCTTTCGTGTCATTTTGCATCTTGGTACCTGGCACAATTAAGAGATCAGTTATTGTTCATTGATGCGGACGTTGAGAGCAAAAAGGTACAGTGAATTAGAATAACTGACCAAAGTCATCTTATGTTTAGGCTGACATGTCTTGCATTAATTGAATGCAACAAAGGCAGAAAGATAAATCCAGCTGATATTTATTTATTTATTTGATAACTTACTCATTCCATGGCCATCCAAGATAGTATTTGGTTGGCTGTACTCTGATGCTCCAGGGAAACCTGAACTGTTAATTCCATTTTCTTTAGCCTTCAGTGAAAAAGGGAGGAAAAAACCCAGGCAATTCAAATTTGGAAATTTGCTGACATTGCACTATGTTACAGAGAGACGCTGAGTTTACTGGAAACTTAACTTTTAAAATTAATTCAATAACATGTTCTTATGAACATAAGATGTGACCATTAATTGAACCCTGCTGCCCAAAACCACAGTTATTGCAGCTGACATTGTTTACACTTTGTAGCATTACGCTTGCAGAATATCATGTAAGCCTCTTTATTGCGAAAATTCCTAATTGTCTAAATAATCAACCGCTTCAAACTGTGCTAGTTAAACCTGTGCCCCTCCAGATGCAGATGGACTCCATTTCCCATCTGCCCCAGCTAATATGGGCGGCTATGATGGGAGATGAAGTCCAGGAGCACCTGGAAGGGACTTGAGCTCCCCATTCCCGATTTAGATATCGGAGTTTGCCCTCAAATGCAAAACTCCCCAGCAATATCCGTAATGAACAGGTGACATCCCATCCTCATACTTCACATTAAAACTTGTTCCTACTTCTCTTGCTACTGTATATGCAAAAAAAGAAGAAGTACCTCTTTAGCAGCACCAAGGCCCATGTCAGAACTTAGTTCTTCCATGGTAGGAGGTTCTAGTTCCTTTGCCCAATGCCTTCCAGTTTCAGTGTGGATCTCACTAGATGGAGCCGGCTCTTTTACACCTGGTGGCATATAGCCAAAATAATCCTGATCCACATCATACTCATCATCCACCAGCATCTCCCGTTCTTCACCAAGATGAGCCTCTGAAGGCTTCAAAAACTCATGCATTTCCCATGACTCCTTATCAGCATCCACCTCATTCTGTGCAAGCTGAAACTGCCTCCCCAAATGCAGGATCGGTTCATCCACAAGTTCCTCTCTAGAGAAAGATTCAGCTCTGAAGTCCTGTATTAAATAATAATAATAAAATGAAAGTAGAGATTTGCAGTAGCCCTTTTAAAAGAAGGAGGGTGGAGAATTACTGTTTATCATAGTTGCATCCTGGGAACATTTTAGATTTTACAACTATTGCCTTTCTTGGGGGGGGCGGGAATCTATAAAACAATTTCACAATATTAGGAAAATGAAACTGTACAATAAAACACATACATAAAGCATTATTTTGTATTAAAAATAACTGAAGCACAGAAGTTCTTCTATTGGCTGAATTTGTAATAAAAGCAAGCTTTGGTGAATTCCAGGGACATGTGGAATTTGATGGGACTGCAGCACAACTCCATGCATGTTTACTTGGAAGTAGGTCCCACTTGGTTCCTTGCGTTTAATGCCAGATTAAATTAAACGTTTCTATTTCTGTTCAGAGGCTGAAAACTATGGCTGGAATGGAAGTATTCCACTCTGGATGTCACAGCAAACTACAGCTGATATAAAAATGAGGAAGGGAAACAGAAGCACGTGAACAGAGGAGAAAGTAATGAGCGCAAATATTTGGTTATGATGCAGGACCAGGGCCATAGTATTAATAGCAAGTAAGTCAGAAGATGCTGCAACACATAAGGCTATGGGGCACTGGAGAAAGAAGGAAACCTATTTTGCCTGAGAGGCTCACTGCAAATTGTTAACCTATATGTAGCCAAAAAAGGTGCTCATTTGTGTTCTACTATTCTTCTTGACGCTACCAGCATAAGTTTGACCAAACTGCGGGAGGCAGTGGAAGACAGAAGTGCCTGGCGTGCTCTGGTCCATGGGGTCACGAAGAGTCGGACACGACTAAATGACTAAACAACAACAAAATTCTTCTCAAATGCACATATACTCTATCAACAGAATGCTGAGAGCAACTTGAGGAGCAGAATGGAGCGGGGATGGGGATATCCCTCATTACCCAGATGCTCCTCATGCTGTTACTTCAGGAAGACCTTGAGCCAGCTTTTCATCTGGCTGTTTTAGTCTATAAAATGAAGTTGGGGGCCAGATCAAAAGGAGGTGGGGTTCCAATTAATATACTATGCTGCAGGGATAGAAAGAGACTACTGTATATGGAAAAGAAGCACAAGGCAATTCAATTTACCTCACAGTAAATTTACCCTCAAGGCCTAGTGTTATACCTACCACAACATTCACGAGAACATTATGAAGAACACTGGATGGCCAAGCCTTTTTGCTCGAATAGTGGAATTGATCAGAGTAGATGATTTAGGGATGTGTACAGTAAAGCTATGGTTTTGCCAGTAGTGATGTATGGAAGTTAGAGCTGGACCATAAAGAAGGCTGATCGCCGAAGAATTAATGCTTTTGAATTATGGTGCTGGAGGAGACTCTTGAGAGTCCCATGGACTGCAAGAAGATCAAACCTATCCATTCTTAAGGAAATCAGTCCTGAGTGCTCACTGGAAGGACAGATCCTGAAGCTGAGGCTCCAATACTTTGGCCACCTCATGAGAAGAGAAGACTCCCTGGAAAAGACCCTGATGCTGGGAAAGATTGAGGCACAAGGAGAAGGGGACGACAGAGGACGAGATGGCTGGACAGTGTTGTCGAAGCTACCAACATGAGTTTGACCAAACTGCGGGAGGCAGTGGAAGACAGGAGTGCCTGGCGTGCTCTGGTCCATGGGGTCACAAAGAGTTGGACACGACTAAACCGCGGGTGGCACTGTGGGTAAAAGCCTCAGCGCCTAGGGCTTGCCGATTGAAAGGTCGGCGGTTCGAATCCCCGCAGCGGGGTGCGCTCCCGTTGCTCGGTCCCAGCGCCTGCCAACCTAGCAGTTCGAAAGCACCCCTGGGTGCAAGTAGATAAATAGGGACCGCTTACCAGCGGGAAGGTAAACGGCGTTCCGTGTGCTGCGCTGGCTCGCCAGATGCAGCTTTGTCACACTGGCCACGTGACCCGGAAGTGTCTCCGGACAGCGCTGGCCCTCGGCCTCTTGAGTGAGATGGGCGCACAACCCCAGAGTCTGTCAAGACTGGCCCGTACGGGCAGGGGTACCTTTACCTTTACCTTTAAACGACTAAGCAACAACAACAACAACAACAACACAGTTGATCTTGAGAAAAGGTTCAGTTCCTGATGGAAGCAGGAAACACTTCCTGTTCCCCACCATTTTTTAAGAAATAAAAAAACTCTATGCACCACTACTTTAAATTTAACAAAAGAAACAGTCAATAAATACCTTTGGAACTTCAAGGCATATTGAGTTCACATCATTGATTGGTTCTTGAAATACAAAACTTTTGGCAATACCCTTGGGATCCACAGTAGAAGAGGTCCCCTGCTGATTATTTCCTCCCTTTAAAAAAATAAGACACTAATCAGGAAAATATAAATGGCCAAACTTTTTGAGAAAGAGAATGGCAAGAAACTAGCTTGCAGAGGGGCACAGCTGAAAAGTAAGCCAGAAGGAATGCAGAAAGTAAACTCAAGAGACACAAGTCATACGAAAAGTACAGAGTACAAATTTTATGGTAAAATGTTAAATGTCCTGTTTATACTTGGGCTCTCGGTGGTCTCCTATCCAGGGGACTGACAAGGTCCATCAGTATTTAGCTTAGGCAGTCTACAACATCAGTTATTCCAGGATCACTTGACTGCATTACAAACTTTTAAAACACTTGATTAAAAAGTTAAAGCTATGTAAATATGTTTTGCTTAAGCCAGTGAAAATCATAGATGATGATGAGCTTAGAAACTGCCCTGCTGTTTTTCCTAACTTTATTTATGTAGTAACTTACTGAAAGCAATAAGCCAAAGTAGAAGAAATAAAATTAGTGCAACATAAGGGTTTGGGTACCATTTTTATCTTGCCCATATGTCTGGCTTATTGGTTTGTTTTTGCTGTTTTCCTCACATTTCACTATATTTTTCTGTATTCTTATACACACGTACATATTACTAGTTTCCTATATCTAGCTTATATAATAAGGTGCAGCATGTTAAAAAGCATCAAATCCAGAACCAATCATATCAGAGCCTTTATAAGCAGCCATATGGATGAAGAACATAGAAGATGTACTCAGAAGCATAAAGCCAGTAAGTAACCAATAAACAATATGCATATACAGTGGTACCTCTAGATGCGAACGGGATCCGTTCCGGAGCCCCGTTCGCATCTAGAAGCAAACGTAACCAGCGACAGCACGTCTGCGCACGCACGCGTCACTTTTCACCGCTTCTGCACATGACGTCATTTTGAGCGTCTGCACATGCACAAGCGGCGAAACCCGGAAGTAACACGCTCTGTTACTTCCGGGAGCGCAACTCGAACGCGCTCATCCCGAAGCACATTCAACCCGAGGTATGACTGTACTGACATTGGCCACATTTAAATGATAAGAACCCCCAAAGGCCCATCTGGTCCAGCATCCTCTTCTCACAGTGGCCAACTAGATGCCTATGGAAAGTCCACAAGCAGGACACGAGAGCAGAGGGAGTCACCTTATTTATTTATATTGTGATGTACAACTGGTATTCAGAGCCGTATTAATTTGACAGCCTTACACTATCTATTTTCTGGTATTTGTAACACTGCCCAGTACTAGACTTGGGGGGAAACTGTAGAAAATGGCAGCCAAGGTATTCAGGAAGGGCTGCAGCTTAGTGGTAGAGCATCTGCTTTGGACGCAGAATGTCCTAGATTCAATCCCCAGGCAGAGTTGGGATGAATTCTGTTGGGCTGCTGAGAGTCAGCACTGAACTAGAGGGATCAATGAGCTGACTCGATATAAGGCAACTTCTTAAGTTCCTAGGTGCTTATCACCCTTTCTTCTAAACTAAAATCCCCAAATAATGTAACCTGTCCTCATAGGGAACTGGTCTAAGCTTTGTGTTCTGAACCTTTTCAAGCTCTGCAATATCCTTTTGGAGGTGCAGCAATCAGAACTGTACACAGTGCCAAGTACAGTCAGACAATAGATTTATATAATAGCAGAGTACTATACTGACAATTTTATTTCCTAAGGATCCCTAACACTGATTTTGCCTTTTTCACGGCTACAGCACACTGGGCCAACCTTTTCACTGAGCTTCCCTGGTCATTTACCTCCAGTTCACAGTCCAGAACTATATATATATATGTAGGTCAAGTTAATACTTTTTGTACCAATGTGCACTTTATCCTTCCATTGTATCACATATCTTTCCATTAAATCCGAGCTGGGAAAGTGTGATTGGAACAAGCCATGGCTTAAAGCTGGCTCCATATCCTGGCTGGTGTGGAAGCCATTACTCACAGTTTCTCAGCTTGAATGTAATGGGAAGCAATGGGAACTATGACTTCCTAGCTCCATTTTGTGCTGGTGCATGTTGGAAAACAAGCCCCCTCCGGAGAGACTGGCTCCTCTCCCAGGCTCCCGGGCTTGCTTACCGGTGATCTGCCCTGGCTGCTATCTCCGCAGTCCAGGAGATTGAGATAGGCGACATTTCCCAGCGTGGAAAATGCACACCCCCTTCCCTCCTTGCATGCCAGCAGGAGAAAAGAAGATAGTCAGAAAGTCTTTCTACATCTTGTTTATTTTCTCACTGTGCAACTCTACAAAAAACATGTCCGAACAATTCAGTGTTCAGCAAGCAAGTGGCAAAGACTTCCTTCACATACGCAACAGGAAGGTCTCATATTACACACTGAGCAAATGAAGCCTGTGAACTTCTGGGAAGATTCTTTCCCACAGCTAGTCACATCATGTGACGTTTTCACCAAGCTGCCAGTTTGCAGCTGCGTTGCTCTCATATTGTAACAGTGCAAATGGAGGAGCAAAGTGGCTGCATGTAGGTGCAGGGTGCTCATTCATATCATGGTTTATTTGATCATCAGAGAGTGAACATTATGCCAGTAATCTGTGCAGCAATGCACTCTCTCTATTCTTGAACAGATTAACCCAAATTGCCCCGTGTCACAGGAGAAAAAGATTGCATGAGACATCCTACACCAGAAGTACTTGTGCTACGTAAAAGATTCAGAAGAAATAGCTCAGTAAAAGTGGGCAAGACTGCATGATGACAGGAAAGCCCATTAAAAAAAAAAATCTTGCCTGGAGAAAGTCAGAATTTTGAATCCTATTAATCCAAAATAATGTGGCTATCCTAAACATAAAGTTCTCAACAGTGGCATCCTCCTTTAATTAAGGAGACTGGTTAAGACATTCCTGTTTGTACACGACTTTGATTTCACTACTGTCTGCGATTTTATCTTGGCTGGCTGCTGCTGTGCTTTAAAATCACTTACGCTGCAAGGTATTGAACTAAGTCAAACCCAGATTAGATCTACTGAAATCAATGGATCTAAGTTGTATATTTTACTGAATTTTCAAACTGCATTGCAGCTAACAGGGTGATTTCTAAAATAAATGGGAGACAGAAATCCAAACAAGTCTTTAGTATAAATCAAGACTCAAACTCTCACTCCAAGAGTATCAAAGAAAAATGTTTCTTTTCCCTTCAGCACACCACTTCATAAGATATGCCATGCTCAAAGAATTTAGCAGGTCAGGCCTGGTCTGTTTCTTGCAAGCCCCAGCTGGGTTGCATAGGAAACTCCACTCAAACTAGTTTTGCTGAATTTGGGAGGTTACATAACATAAGATGACCAACCCTTACCATCAAAGGTTTACAGATCCCAAGGTGAACTTTTCCTGGTGGCACAGATTTCAACACCTCTACAGCTTCTGCCAGAGTAGTATTGTGCAAACACATGTCATTGACAAAGACCAGACGGTCACCAGGGAAGAGTTCGCCACCACGCTCAGCCACTCCATTTGGCACCAGTGAACTGACCACAAATGCTGCCTTGGTTGGATCTAAGGGGTCCTGAAAAATAAGCAAAAGAAACGGTCATTTTTAAATATAGATAGAAGGAATGCTTCCAGACAAGCAACATATATATATGTCCATCTGCAGAAGGCTTCCATTACTATTTGGGCCACAGAGTTGAAAAATTCTAGAAGGAAAAGCAGCAAAATGACAAGGTTTGCCAAATGATAATAAGAATGTCACGAAGGGAGGGGAGAAAGAGCGCAAAGACTAGTGTCAGAGCACATGCATTTCAACAAGGAAATGTGGATATGACTAAAAAAAAGGACTGGAAGAAAAACATGGCAGGCAAGGCTACTCAGATATTCTACAATATTGTACATTGTCATCTCCACTAGAAAGGACACATGGCAAACAGATAATATTTTGGGGAACCAAATCAAGACACCCAACAGTAGACACAGACATTCACCAATGTGACAGGAATAAACAGGGAGTGGTTCTTTTATTCTGTGGAAAGACCAAGGTACAATAAGCAACAGCACTTTGACTTTAGCATGGTTTTCTAAGAACCTAATTGCAACAAAAAATGCCCCCTTTATAGTTATTATTTCAGGATAAAGAGACAGTAAAGGGATGTGGAAGCCAAATTCTATTAGTTCTGAGGTGAGTCAGCAATTATCTACCCTCTCCAAAAATAAAATAATAATAAATCTAATTAAGAGCAGAATCGAAGCATACAAATATTCAGGGGATAAAATGAGGAATGCATTTGCTATAACTACGCTACCATTCTCAAGCAGAGGGAGCTCTTGTATAGGAAGAGAAGAGAAGCTACATAATGGGAAAGATTAATCAGCTAGAAATGGCATATTGCTGCACAGAGAAACTGGTCTGTCCCCCAAAAGGTTTGGATGGCAATATAGTTGCTGAAAGAGAAAAACCTACAAATCTAGTTTATTTTATAAGGCAAGCAATAAAAGATTCAAAAGCCACATTTTTGTTCAAAGACCCCAGTTTTTCACCCACAGGGTGTTAATGTATTAAATTAATAAATATATACACAAAACAAGAACACTCCATTATTAGAAATGAAGAATTTGCATTCAGAGCACAATCTAAATCAGGGTGGTCTAACATGTGGCCCTCAATGCCTTTTTTAGCAGCCCCCAACAACATTTCACACACATAGACCCCTTTAGCCTTTCCAAAGCCAGGTAAGTAAGAGTACCCCTGCCTCCTTTCCAAAGCCTATTTACCTGTTTTCCAGCTTTGGGAAGAAGGTGGGAGGCCTCTAGGACCCTGCCAGCACCTCACTTAGCCAGCTTTGGGAAGGTAGCACAAGGGCTGGGAGAGGGCTTTACATTTTGGCCCACCTTCCCCCCATCACCCCCACGCAACAAAGCAACGTGCAGTCCATAGGTTCCATGCTGACGCAGGTGGCGCTGTGGTCTAAACCACTGAGCCTCTTGGGCTTGCCGATCAGAAGGTCGGCAGTTCAAATCCCTGCGATGGAGTGAGCTTCTGTCACTCTGTCCCAGCTTCTGCCAACCTAGCAGTTTGAAAGCATGCCCAAAGTGCAAGTAGATAAATAGGTACCACTGCGGTGGGAAGGTAAACAGCATTTCCGTGAACTCTGGCTTCCATCATGGTGTTCTGTTGAGCCAGAAGTAGTTTAGTCATGCTGGCCACATGACCTGGAAAGCTGTCTGTGAAGAAATTCCGCCTCCCTCAGCCTTAAAGCAAGATGCGTGCCATAATCGCCTTTGACTGGACTTAACCGTTCAAGGGTCCTTTACTTTTTCCCCTTTCCCCCCCTTTTTTTACTCTTGTGGCCCACTTGGTATGAAAAGTCGAGCCACCCTGATTTAGATGCTTCCAAAAAGTTATTACTTTGGTCCTTCAAGCCTATATCTCACTTATTATTCCCAAGTAGTTTCAAAAGCAAATAAAAAGGTCTTAGAGCACAGTGGCATGTTCTGCAGTTACCAGTGCTTATTATGTACCAGATTTCATTTTCTTTCTGAACCTGGTGGCAGGTTTTGTGTAGGACTAATATCTGGGGAAACTCAGCCAGATGGGTGGGGTATAAATAATTTATTATTATTAATTATTATTATTATTATTATTATTATTATTATTATTATTATTATTATTAATATCAGGTGCCCAGGAGCCATAACAATAAGATGGATTTATTAGACCTAAAGTAGATATTTCAGCATTGGCCAACAGAGGGCACTTACAGACCAGCAACAAGATCCATCACTAAATGCATCTGACGCTCTTAGCCAAAAAGTGTGTATGTGTGCAGGGGGAAGATTTACTTGTTTAGCCATCAGATTAAGATTTTTCATTATTATGAAAGGACTGTGGACCACAAGGTTAGGAAACAGCAAGTGAAGGGGCCTCAGTGACAGCTCAAGGCAGTGCAGGAGAAATCAAAACAAGATGGATGGACCTTGGTGGGCTCAGGCACAGGCCAGTGAAGAAGTTAAGCATGAAAGGGCATCAAGATGAGCAGTGGAGGAAAGGTAGAAAGGTGTAGTAAAGAGAGAAGGCAACAGAAGGAATAGGAAAGGGAACCTAGAGGGCTCTGCTAGGGTATGGTGCAATTGGTGATGGAGCATTGTGGCCACCGCCAACTGGGTCCAAGGGTGGAGCTGGAAACTCTGAGAATGAAGATTGCTTTAATGTTATCCCAACTAGGAAACCCAGCTGACATGAAAGTGGAAAGAGCAGCAATGACTTCAGATTCAATAGCTAAACGTCTCCGGGGAAGACTCAAGATCCTTGAAGGGCAGTGGAGGAGAAGGTGAACTTTATCTGATCGTGACTCTATTCCCAGTCACCCCCAGTGCGGGGAACAAACTCTGTGACAGAGCCCCAGCAATTGTGCCCTCCATTTTTTATTGGGAATTGTCAGTATCTCTCTTTAACCAGTACTTTTTTTCAGCCAGAATGGAGTTCCCGCACCTTTGAGGTGTGAGCCATTGTCATTATAAGAGAACAAGGGAGGTGTTTGTGGTGAGTTCCAGCACTTCTTTTCCCAGAAAAAAATAGCACTGATCTTTACCATGTTGAATTGCCCCAGTAAGCCCAGGACCCGGAACAGTTGGCAGCACCTAATTACAGTGGTACCTCAGGTTCCCGATGCTTCAGGTTCCTATCACTTCAGGTTACAGACTCTGCTAACCCAGAAATAGTACCTCGGGTTAAGAACTTTGCTTCAGGATGAGAACAGAAATCGCACTGCCGCAGCAGGAGGCCTCATTAGATAAAGGTTAAGAACAGTTTCAGGTTAAGAACAGACCTCCGGAACGAATTAAGTTCTTAACCCGAGGTACCACTGTATTCTGTAACTACAGTTTCATTGAGAACAAGTTCTTGTTCACTGAGAACAAGTACCACATGCCATTTTAAGAAGCACATGTAAGAAAATGTCACAGATAAGTCAGTTCTCGCCATTGGCTTTCCAACTATATTAGCTTTGGCACTCCTTCGGCTCCGGGTTCAGACAAATCAGCTTTCTGAGAAAAGTTGGCATAATGAAGTCACAAAATACCTGCTGCCACAAAAATACCCAAATATAAATATATCGGAACTAACACTGAACAGAACAGCTAACAGGCACCAAAACAAATACATTTTCAGAGTCATTTGTCTGTACCATTTTAAGTTACCACCAGAACACTTTTGCTAGGGTCAGTTTGTGTAAGCCACACATTTTGCACTGCAGAGCCAAGAGAAACACACATCACAGCTCACAAAATGCATTGCATTTTGCAAAACATCATTTAGAGAATTAAACTATGAAGTTATTTCTTCAAACTCTGTTGCGTATTTTCCATTTTATTCACAAAGCTCCTACCCTTTCTTCATAGAAACCTTTAAACTCTATAATGTTACCAATTCTGCACTGATACAGGGCTGGAGCACCATGAGGCAATTTTAGTTTATACATGAGAAGTAGTCTTGCAAAAGCACCTGCAAATCATAATATTGCAAGTGACCACATCCTGAATTGCTAGGAAATTCACAGCGGTCACTCCAAAAGTTGTTTTGAAGATCAGTTCTGTGGCTGAGGAGATGCAGTCCTCATCACAGAGCCTGTGCGGAAGGGAGATATATAGGTAGTCAAGGCTCTGTAGCAGCTAGGTCATATTGCAAAGTACTGAAATCTAACAATAAAAATCTGAGAGCATGACAAAGTCATTAAAACAAGGTCAACACAAGAAAATCACAATCAGCACAACAGGGAGCCAGAGTCGGGCAAAATAAAGCAGTCTTAACAGACCATCTCAAAATCATGAGAGAAATTGCTGACTGAATCTTTCTGGAAAAGGAGTCCCATTATATGGGTATCTGGATTGAAAAGCTCCTCTCCCAGGTCTCCACTAAGTGCACCTCTAACACTGGAAGAGTCATTATCTCAGTCCTACCTACTCCTCATGGGTGTTGCAAGAGAGAACCTTTTATGTTGCCCTGAGTTCCTTAGACAAAAGGCAGGGAACAAATCGATTACAGTGGCTTCAGGTTACAGACTCCACAAACCCAGAAATGGTACTTTGGGTTAAGAACTTTGGGATGAGAACAGAAATTGCGCGGTGGCGGTGCGGCAGCAGCAGCAAGAGGCCCCATTAACAAAGTGGTACCTCAGGTTAAGAACAGTTTCAGGTTAAGAACGGACCTCCAGAACGAATTAAGTTCTTAACCCGAGGTACCACTGTACAAACAAAGCCACCTGAAGTCTCTGGGTGATATTCAATTAAATTGTTGCTCTTGCGCAAGGATTAGCACTAGTGCAATGGAATTTCCTCCCCCTGCACACACCCCATGCAATTCCCAAATCTGCTCCAGAGGCTTGGGGAAAACCCCAGAACAGATTTAGGGAATATGTTGTAGGGAGAGGGGAAGAATGTGCAAGGAGAAATACTTGCAGTGACAAAACAGTTTGCTTAGTGCTACACTGAATACAACCCATCAAAATTACCCAAAGGACTAGTTTTCATAAAGACTTCTGTGGTAGCTGCTGTGTACAGTGAATTCCAGCAGCTCCTACTTACATGCAGAGCTAACTGCATGAAGGCAGACCAAATAAAATACAATTAAAAAATAGCACACTGATCCTCCAATGGTGTTCCATGAGATATGTGCAATGATCGTCAGTGCATAGCCCTCTCAAGGTAGCATACCCTCCAACACTCAACACAGGGAAATAGGGACACACATCTTTCAGGGCCATGCTCACAGCCCCCAAAACAGGTGTATTTCAGGCCTGCGCCCTTGCGGAAGCCAAAACAAAACATCCCAGGAGATAATCAGAAGCCAGAATGGCTCCTGTAATTCCAGGATGTCCCGCTCAAAGCAGGACAGCTGACGAGCATGAGGTAGACCCAAGGTATTATGACTCTGAGCAGTAACCATATAGAGGCCTTGGAGGAGGATATATCTGAATATATCATATATATCTGGGGCAGGAAAACTGGATCCAGCCAGGAGGCTGGATTCTTAATTCCCTCATTGGCCAACTTTGTTTTTGCTGTTGCTTCTCCAAAAGCAAGTTACGTGGAATAAACAAGGGCAAGGTCTATCCTGAAATAGTACATCTCTTGACCACTCTTACTGAAAGATTGTTTTATGGAAAATGACTTTGTAGGAACAGTTTCAATCTGTCACAGATCTACAAAAATGTCTATCCTGCTGCCTATCACGAAAACAAACAAGCAAACAAGAAGCCCTCACACTGAAGGCAACAGATCTGAAATACAAATTACAGTGAATTCCAACCAAGCCTGTTGTTGTTGTTTAGTCATTTAGTCGTGTCCGACTCTTCGTGACCCCATGGACCAGAGCACCTCTGTCCTCCACTACCTCCCGCAGTTTGGTCAAACTCATGCTGGTAACCTCGAAAACACTATCCAACCATCTTGTCCTCTGTCGCCCCCTTCTCCTTGTGCCCTCCATCTTTCCCAGCATCAGTGCCTACTCTTCTCCAAAAGTTTGGAATGAGAGAGAGAGAGAGAGAGAGAGAGAGAGAGAGAGAGAGAGAGATAGAAAGGCAGACCCCCAAACCCACAAGGTGAACAGAAGCCAACCCCTCTAGATAAGAATATAAAAGTGCTGATTTACCACCATGACAGTGATACAACCCTAAATTGCATAAATGTATTCAAGTTGTTAAACTGAAGGGTGTTTTAGGAGTAGTGGAAGGCAGCATTTGGAAAATAAAACATGGGTATTTATTGATCTGCAGTGGCGAGTACAGCAATGAATTTCATACGCTTGCTATACATCTGGCATTAATCAAGACTTCTGTTGTAGAAAATGTCAGTAAAGATCCAGAGAAAGAAACTACACAAAGAAGAAGAAAAATAACTGCAGGGAGAATTGGCAAAAATCGTTGCCTAGTCCTAACATTTTTTCTTTCTTTCCTTTTTCACTTGGTGGCCTAAAATCCAGTTTCGATTTGTGGGGTTGAAATAACCTTTTCAAATTTTCTTCATCCACCCTCTCTCAAACCAAAGACCTTCTAACTGAAAGAAGTATATATACTAAAGTAAAAAAGGCTATCCAAGGAGACATACTGTACTTTAAAGCAACTCCTTAGGAACAGGAGCCTAATCCTTGCCAAGATTGGCAATCCCACTTGGCCCAACTACAGATGCTTTCGGAAATCATATTTAACTGGTGTCAAAGCAGCAACAATAGAATTATTGGTGTTCCTGTGGCAGATGTTCAAATGCTATTTTAATCTGGTAATCATTTGGACTGGTTTGCTATGGGAGAGATTGTCAACCATGTACATTTGCCGAATGAAATCCCCAAATTCATTCATTCAGAGGACCAACGTATTTGATTTTCACCAAAAAATGTGTGGTTTAAAATTGCTGTTCATGTTACCAGTAGTCCCAAGCACAACACAAGTGAAGTATTAAGTAGTGGCATGATAATGTTGGATTATTGCCGTAACTTATTCTGCAGAGCTTGCCTACGTGTGAGTGTTTATATATAGCAAGCAGTAGCTGCATGGAACACCAGCAAATCAAAGTGATATCTGTCAGTCTTTAAGATTGACATAAGATTTGCAAGCCACCTCCCACTTCCCTTTTAAGATCAGAGCAAAACCGTCTGTCAGTTATGTTTCATTACAATGATGTCACATGATTGACAGGTGGGGAGCCTTGCCACGTGTCAGATTTGGTGTGCATGTCAGATGTTGGTAAGGATCTGACCCAAGGAGCCAAAATGGTTCCCCAACCCTGTCTTATATATCTATCTGTTGGGGGAGAAATCCCACCAAGCTCACTGGGGCTTATTTCCATGTAAAGATGCATAAAGTCTGCAGTCTTAGAAAGGGAGGGGGGCAAGTGAAAGCATGAACTGAGCAAACATATGAGACAGAGGGTGGTCAGATGCAAAACTAGGCAGGCGGCTTCTGCAACTTTAATTGTTGTATAGAAGTGGGAACCTGGTTTTCTTTTCAACCTGAGAAAGTGAGGTATTGATGGGCTATACAGAGCAATTCTCTGCAGGACTATTCAGAAGTAGGTTCAATTGAGTTCCTTGGGGCTTACTCTTATGTAAGCATGTATAAGCAACTCCCCACTTATGTGGGTGTTACGTTCCGGTGCATGATGCGCATAAGTGGGAACACCCTCTTAACACCCTTTAAATGCCCTCTGCCACTCCCTCTCCAAAATACTACTCTCCAAAATAATAATAATACTGTACTAAAAATATCCACAACTGGAATTAAAACTCTGGGGCCGGCAGGAGTGCTGCTGCTGCGCTACCAGGTGGCGAGGCTGAGGGGCCTAAAGAAAAAGCCCTGCTGTGCCTCCAGTCTCTTCTCTGCCCTCACTGAAGTCCTCTTCAGGCTATCTCTTCAGCCTCTCTCCAGCTCTCTCATTCCATTTACAGGTATGAATTAAACTAATTATATACACAATCATGCACAAGTGAAGAGATGCCTGTATATGACCGCAGCCTATACAGTACATAGTTTCTTCGGAAAGTTACTTCTCTCCAAATCCTACCACTCTGCCAAACGTGGAATGGGTTTGTGGAACCATTTTCTTCCAGCTTTACCTATTCCCTGGTTCTGCCTACCATTTGGTGACATGCCCTCTGACCCACCAGGCCCAATGGGCACCTGGATGTTGCTGCCCTCTCTACAGAGGGCATGTGATGATTAAAACAGCCCTCACATATTTGCTGGATTGTTTCTGAAAGGTGGATGAAAAAGTACCTGGGGTATTTGCCAGGATTGGCATGACTAAACCAAGTTGTAACATGAGATTCATGAAGTGGATTTGATCCAACATTCATCGGCCACCCTGATCAAAAGCCAGTTTACTCAAGCTACATCAGGGCTATTTTCATACCTCAAGAATAAAATCGCTTTCCACTCAATCCATTTCTTCCGTCTAGAATCAATTCCTGAATATCTTCCAGCCATCCTTTCAAACAGGCTTTTCTAAAACCACCTGCGCCTTTCCTCCATCCAAGCTGTGTGCTCCCTTCAGGCCAAAACTTCCTTTAGTGATATTCCATATCCTTTCCTGGGCATTTTTCTGCGCCCCCCCCCCCCCCGCAGACCTGAAAAATCTCAGGCCAGCTGTCCTTGTAGAATTTTATACAAATCTAAAACCAGTGGATGAGATTTTTGACATTGCAAACCTAAAGCCAGCAGCAGACACTATAAAACCCGGAGCGTTAACAAGGGAAAGAAGAACGCTTGTTTCAGCTACTGATCCGTTAGTTAGTAGTCAAACCTTGGCTCTGAGTTTTATATCCTTTTCGATATTATAAACTTGAGGAAGCCTAGGAAGGAGAAGATACTGCCCAAGTTACCAAACTGGTAGAACCAGCCTGAGATCCCAAGAACATTGCATCCTTGATATGCATCTAGTAGCAACAAGTGCAAATAGACAGGACAGAATGACTTTGAATTTGCCCCGCAAACAGTGAGCAGATAAAAAAAAAATATGGAAGCAACAAATCAACCGCTGAAAAAGGATGAAGGTTAACACCATACTTTTAAAGCTCTATTACACAACTTTAAAAGTCCTGGAGAAACCTGGGAATTGTACCTTGTTAAGGGTGCTGGGGATTGTGAAGCCAGGACCCTTAACTAATTAGAATTCCCAGGATTCTTTGGGGGAAGCCATGACTGTTAAAATGGTGGTTTTAAATGTATGGTGTGAACGAGACTGGCTTCCATGCTTTAATGGCACCTCTGCTCCTTATGCTAATAATTGCTGCTGTTGTTGTTGTTGTTTAGTCGTGTCCGACTCTTCGTGACCCCATGGACCAGAGCACACCAGGCACTCCTGTCTTCCACTGCCTTCCGCAGTTTGGTCAAACTCATGCTGGTAGCTTCGAGAACACTATCCAACCATCTCGTCCTCTGTCTTCCCCTTCTCCTTGTGCCCTCAATCTTTCCCAACATCAGGGTTTTTTCCAGGGAGTCTTCTCTTCTCATGAGGTGGCCAGAGTATTGGAGCCTCAGCTTCACGATCTGTCCTTCCAGTGAGCACTCAGGACTGATTTCCTTAAGAATGGAGAGGTTTGATCTTCTTGCAGTCCATGGGACTCTCAAGAGTCTCCTCCAGCACCATAATTCAAAAGCATCAATTCTTCGGCGATCAGCCTTCTTTAATTAGGTAAAGGTAAAGGTACCCATGACAGTTAAGTCCAGTTGTGAACGACTCTGGGGTTGTGGTGCTCATCTCGCTTTACAGGCCGAGGGAGCTGGCGTTTGTCCGCTTCCGCTGACAGTTTTTCCAGGTCATGTGGCCAGCATGACTAAGCTGCATTTGGCAAAGCCAAGGCAATGCAAGGAAACGCCGTTTACCTTCCCGCAGGAGCGGTACCTATTTATCTACTTGCACTGCGTGCTTTCGAACTGCTAGGTTGGCAGGAGCTGGGTCTGAGCAACGGGAGCTCACCCCATCATGGGGATTCGAACCACCGACCTTCCGACTGGCAAGCCCAAGCGGCGCAGTGGTTTAAACCACAGTGCCACCCGCATCCCAATTACATAAGGGCAAAGTTGTTAGAGAACTGTGTGGTTAACAAAAAGATTTAAAGCTGGAACTTGGGCAGAGCAAGCAATAGAGGATCTTACCAAAGAGCATTAAGAAACATAAATCAGCCTATTAATAATTTTGCATGCAGAAAAGTTCCAGGTTCAATCCCCACCATCTTTAGTTTAGTGATAGAAACAAGCCCAGCAATGTTTCAAGTATTATTGATTGGTGTTGTATTATGTTGAATGATTTGATAATATACCTGGCTTTACCATTAATCCTACAGCTAAATGCATTTTCCACAGAGCTTAGTTTTCCATACATTAAGGATAGTGCCTTTAACATATCTGATCGGACAGAAATTGAATAAAAACAAATGTGAAGCTGTTGAAATTGTAGACTAGGGAAAATCGTTAGAATTTTAGGCTGGAAACTAAGTGAAAACTTGCCAAACCATACACACAGTAAGAGCACTACATATCACATTTGTGCGGTCAAAGTATATTTATAAAAAAGCTCATTTATCTTTCCAGTTCTATAATCTTATTCTTGACCAGAGATTGAAACTCCAGTCTGGATCATATCTGATTTCCAGACTTCTAATTTTTGAGGTTTGTTCATTAGAGACTTGTTTTCTTTCATAGACTCCATTTTGTGGAATGTATGGTAAATAATTGATTTTTACCAAGATTACTAATAAGCAAAACACTTGCATACTGTTGGCAAATAGCATCCATTTCTATAGCACCTTCTGTCCAAAGCCCTTTATGAACTTCATATGAAAAATAACTTTAAGTCTACAGATCAAGTAAAATGAAGTCATCTATGAATTCGCCAGCAACACTACATAAAAGTTAGTTAGGAGGTGAGCTACTCATCCAAACAGAATGGTGGAGTGAAAAAATAAGGGAGCCAGAGAATATTACTCAACCTAGAATTTGGCCAGAATATTAGATTTAACACCATCCCACATTTAATTACCAGGCATGGGGGAACCAGCAGATGTAGGTTTGTGCTGCATCTTGCAACACCACAAAAATCCTGAGTTATCAACTGGCCTATTGGTTCAGTAGATTAAATTAAAATTTATAGGTCACCTAACACAAATAATGCATCCAAAGCAATTTATGTTATATAGACAAAAACATGCCAAAGAAACAACATAAAACTTTAAAAATACATCAGTCAACATAAATAAACAGTGAAGAAACCATCAGCTAAAAGCAAATCACAAGCTCTAAAATGTTAAAACTGTTCCCATTGAAAGTACTGCAATCCAGGCATAGGGCTACACGCCTAATTAGGCACAGCATGGGCTCAAATTTAGCCTGCAAGGTCATTTCCCCAAAACCATTGCACCTCCCCCCCAAGCGGGGCAGAAGCTTCCCAGGCTTTTGGAAGGATGTGCCAGGGGAACATTTTGGGGACTAGTCTAGCCCTAGTTCACTGACCGCATACCGCTGCTTCTGACATGTCCTGCACCCCCTTCCCTCCCTCACACTGCTTGGACATTTCCTTTCCCTCCCACCCTGGCTCCTGCCACACAGGTGGCACTAAACCACATAAACCATTGGCCCCTTCTCCTGGGTCAGCCTCCACCACCACCCCTGTCTTTGCCTGCCAGTCTCTGGCAAGGTATTTTCACCCACACAGAGGCAGAGTTGGGTCACCAGCCTAAGCAGGTAGAAAACATTCCCTGGCATGGAGATCACCCATGCCTCCATGACAGCGATGAATCCAGAATTATGCCAAAGCAACCTTCTTTCCTGTATAAAAGTCATAAAGGACCCAGAGTACTGATATAGAAAGGGAGTTCTCTGAAAAAAATGATCCAATACAAAGGAGAGCACATACACATCTCCTCCAACCACCCCTTATTTATCAGGAACATGCCCTGTTTTTTAATCCCTGCCCCTGGTACATCATCCTCCCTCAAGGGATGCCTTTTGTTTTGTTTCTTTTTTTCTTTTTTAAAACACAGTATGAAATGGTACCATCCTTATCTCTAGAAGTGAAACCCTTTAGTGGGTAGCTGGTTGCATCCCCAGATGGGTGCACATGTCAGTAACGGCACAAGCATGAAGCCCTGAGGTATCATGCAGTACATAGCCTGACACTTCACACATTGCTGATGTCAAGGTATACAGTATACAGTGGTACCTCGGGTTACAAACACTTTGGGTTGCAGACTCCGCTAACCCGGAAGTAGTACCTCGGGTTAAGAACTTTACCTCAGGATGAGAACAGAAATCGTGCGGCGGCAGCAGGAGGCCCCATTAGCTAAAGTGGTACCTCAGGTTAAGGACGGTTTCAGGTTCAGAACAGACCTCCAGAACGAATTAAGTACGTAACCAGAGGTATCACTGTATTTTGAATTGATAGTATCCTATATTTACCATTATTTCTTTTGCCAAAAGAACCACTATCGTGCTCTTGGCTTTATCCCCACCCCAATAAATTTGCTAAGCAAATGAATAATGCCGGAGAGCAAAGAGCCTTCCGTAAAACAATCCTTGCCACAGGAATAGGCACATTGCAGGCAAGTCCTCATTTTCCCCTGTGTGAAGCTTTGGAGGTCGTGCACATAACATGCTGGACAGCCAACTGTCCAGCAACTAAAATTACACTCTAAACTGTAAGAACGTTTCAAAGGTTTATGCAAAATGGGGGAAAAACAACTGCAGATTCTTTCCGACATCCCTATAAAACTAAAGCCTACAGGCAAATTATTCCCAAACCACCCATTTTGGGATTCCCTTCGCCTTCCAAAAGCTCATCTGGTATTGCTCACAGTTAAGAGCAGAATACTGGAAAAGGCAGACGAGTGAGGAACGGCTAAGAATTCCAGAAATACAGAAAGCCTCAGATATGGCCTTTGTTCTCCCAGTAATAAACCTCTGTCCTGCTTTGCAAAAGTGAGTTTTACTGTGTGTGATTTATTATGTAATTACAGCAAAGAGATATTAGAGCTCATTAATTATCTCACACAGTATAAAACTTTTAAATTAAGTTATCGGCCATACAAATGTCACAACGGATGCCATTTACTCACTTTAATATATAATGATATATTGCAAATGCTGCTGGAAAGAGCAGATATTTTTTCCAGTAAGCTTTAGAGGCAAAACATATGGTCCACCCTTTCCATTTGGGCAGTTTCTCTGTAGCCACCCTTCCTTCTGTCTAACTTTGTCTGATATGATGGCCCAGTTCACACAAACACCACAGCGTACAGACAAAACAGTCTTTGGCTGAGTGCATGTCTGCAGTTGTGCAGAAAAGCCAGAACGAGCCAGCCAAGTTACAGCTTACAAGGAGTGCCCAAAGGGCCAACGGCTACAGTGTAACATAAATAAATTAAACATTTTATGTTTTGCCATGTTTTTCTATTAAACAACCATAGCAATATTAAAACCACCAAAAATAAAAGCGCTGCTGAAAACAGAAGCAGAATATAATACTTCATAGCCCTTCAGACTTCAAATTCCTGACCAATCAGCAACATCAACTCAATATCTAAATGTTGCAATAGAGCTAGCTTGCATGGAAAACAAGTTGATATTGAGTGGGCAGCCCTGCTTCTAGCAGATATCAATCTGGTATCTGAAGGCAAATACATTTATCATAGGATCTCATTGGGTGGTCAAAGATCGCTTTTTTAATAGAAAAATAGGTGTCGGTACTAACAATGAAGTTGTTACAGGAAGTGTCACACTTTTTAACAACAACAAAAAAGAGGTGCCAGTACTGTGTACCCTTGAGTACCCTCTTGAAAACATGGGCTATTCATAACAGAGCTGCTCCCTGAATTACCCCAAATCTGGATGCTCAGAACTTTAAGTAGCTAACCGCCATCTTGAATTGAGACTAGTAATCAGCTGAGTAGCTCATAACATTAAACATGCTTATAGCAGCTAATACCAGTCAAAACCTATTCTGCTGAATTTCAAATGTGGCTCCACATAGAGCAATTACAACATCTAATCTGGAGGTAACATAAACATCTACAGCAAGGATATGGCTGCAAGGATACACCAAGAATAGTGTCTAACATTGAATAATTTCCCCCCAGTAGTTTCATTTTGTTTTCACTGATTAGCCATTAGCCATGTTCCCCCACCCCTGCCCCAGCTATGCAGTCATGAGAATCACTGTGACTGCATTCATATAGCATCTCCTCCAATAGTCCCTGGAAGCTGGAAAAGAAACATTTTTTTCAGAGCCCTGACTCAGGGAAATCCCTACCCTCCAATCATTCCAATTTCCAAGACGCATCTATGGTCTACTGCTACCAAGACTTCCAGCTGATTGCAAAAACGGCAGTGCCTCAGCAGCACCAAAGGGTCCTTGTGTGGAAGCAACCTTGGTTACAGACCGGGGGGAGGAAGAAAGAGGTTAATAAAAAATACATTTAAAAGCATTTGTAAGAATATGGCTGAGAAGGAAAGAGAAAAGCAGTGCCTGTAATTTTTTGAGAGAAGCTATTATGTGCATTATCCAATATATACACCCAAGGTGGTATCATAGGGCAGGTTAGTGCTTAGAAAGCCTTTGCTTATTAGATGCCCTCTCAATGCTTTGGACTACAACTCCCATCAGCCCCTGTTTTATAGTCCAGAACATTGTGTTGGTGAACGCTGGCTTACAGATTGATGGAAGTGGAGACGCAAGTGCAAAATACTAGAGGTCAGGTAAGCATGGGCTAGGTCAGAGATGGAAAACATGTGATCCTTCAAAATGTTGGACTCTCAGCTCCTACCAGTCCCAGCAACCATAGCTAGTGGTGTGTGATGATGGGAGTTATAGTCCAACAACAACTACAGGGCCACAGGTTAGCCATTCCTGGGCTAAGGCAATAATTTAGTTTTCTGCGGGTCACTCCAGTCTATTATAGAAGGGCCAATTCTAGTTGCATATATTCATTTGCCCCCCTCCCCCATGGCCTATCAAAAGAGTTACTGTGACTGAATATACCTCATTAATAGATATGCACCATAAAAAGCTTAGTAGCTCAGCAAGGACACACTGCACTTTATAAACCAATATCTTAAAATGATGGAAGATCTAAAATTAAATGGCTTACAGCCCATTTCAAATAATTCAAATTTAGCTGCATCCTATTCCTTGCCAATGTATTTGCATCGGTAAGTAAATAAAAACTGTTATTAAAGCCTCCATTAATTCTGATCATACAAAAATATAAAAGCAAGTCTGCATATTATTGCCCTCTGCAAAGGATAGTAGGTAGATCTACTGCAAACATTTGGGACCCCCTCCTAAATGTAAAATATGTCAAGGGGGGGAAAACTTTTCACAAGCACGTCTCAAGTATTTGTCTTGAATCTGTCCCCATTTTGTGTCTTATTTTGTAAAAGTATTATAGATTTCTATATCCTTTGACATATTTGTCTTATTAAACAAAAGCATTTAGACAGCACTCATATACGCAGTGTGTTACGGCAAACAGTTAACTACATTCCTTAGTTGGAGCCTTTAAAAATATCATATTGATGACATCAGCAGCGTACACTATTTTCTATTCCTGGTAAACTTTGCTCAGACAAATGTTAGTTTCAACTATTTTCAAAATGCAACAACTTTCATTTTACGCTAACAAAATTGAGCTTTTATGGAGATTGTGCACAAGCTTTCTGTAATTACCAGAACATTCTTTGTTACAGATTTCTAAAAAGGGGACAGTTTCACTATGATGTTCAAACTTGATGTCACCATTTCCAGTTCTGAAATTCTATTATTGTCCTCACTATTTTCTCCTAAATAGCACAAAGCTTTCCTTTGGCTTGTTATTCTTTCTATAAAAAAATTAACACAATATTCCTTGGAACAGGAAATAAATTATCCAGTTCAAAACTTTTGAGTTTGCTATTGAACTATGTAATAGTATTCATACAGCAGCAATAATAGCAATTTTTGAAGCTAATATAATACCCTGCTTGCAATGACCATACAAAGTTACTTTGCACTGAGTCAAGCCATTGGCCTGTCTAGCCCAGTGATATACTGCATATCATGATTTGCAACAGCTCTCCAAAGTAAGGGGTTCTTTCTGAGGCCTGATGTCCCTAAACAATACTGAAAAAAACTACTTAGATAAAGACACCCCTGTCTTTTAATTGTGAATAAAGCAATTTTTCAGATTGAGCTATAAATTGTATGAAGTAATCCAGTCAGGCTCCTTAACAGCGGAAGGGAACAACTGAGAGAGGTAGGAGAAAAGGAAGCAGGACTGCAGAGAAAAGTTGATGTTCATTTGGAGCATCACCCCTTTTTCCCCCAGTGCTCAGCTCAGCTGATCAGCGGGAGGGAATGTTGTGGACCATGTAAGATTAGGCAGTAGGCAAGAGGAAGCACATACTGCACACTTCTGAACTAGAGATAGAAGCCAAAGCATGCTTCTTAGAGATTATTATTGTTGTTTATTAAATGATGGCTGCTTCTTCTTCTGCTTCTTCCTATTATTATTTCACTACACCACTCCATAACAATGGATAGTAGTTTTTATCAGCTATTTAAAAACAGCTCATGTATCTACACAGAAAGTTTTTGAGACTAAAAACAAAAACTGCAAAAGAACCAACTCAGCTCTTTGCTAATATGCAAAGATCATGTCAACAAAACGTACAGGGAATACTAAGGCACAACCGTAAATGCAATAAGGATCGAAGGCAATTAATCATCACGGATGCACAACATACCTGGTAGTCCAAAATGCTGAATCCTAAGCCCATCTTAGTGTCTTTTACAAGTTCAATGACATTGACTTCGGAAGACCAAAGTTCTAGCTCCACCTCTTCCTCTTCTTCTTCCTCCCTTGGTTTCACCTGAGAAATAAGATATAAAGCTTTTTCCCCCCGTTGATAAATTTATCCATCATATGCAAACTGAAGAGGGTGCCTGGACTAGAATTTAAATCACTCTGTGAAACTAGGTATTGGCTAAGGTCGCTAACCTTCAATGGTTGCATTAGATGCATAAAAGTAAAAGGGCACAGAGAGGAAAGCAAAAAATAAAATAAACCTGGTATGCAAAGGAAGCTAAGAGTACGGCCTGTGATCTTGGAGGCTCCTGGGTCAACACTTAACTTTGCCAGGAACCCTGTAAGTGGCCACTGTATCTTGCATGCCATCTTCCTCTATAGGATAGTTGCAAGGATTACTATCCGTAAAGTGCTTTGAACGATCCAGAATTCATAGTTTTAAATAGTAGGGGCAAAAGCACAAAGGAACAAGGCCATAAAATATTCAGTCGCATGATCCCACAAGGCTTTCAGTAGAAAAACAAGGGCACTTCTAGCTGGAGACTCTGAAAGGCAATGTTATGACTCCTTACACTGAAAATCTGAAAGAGGTCCCATTACCAAAAGTCTGTATACATGAAGGTAGACTTAAATATGTACATGGTTAAAAAAGGAAGACCTCACCAAGGCTTGGTAAGCCAAAAAGCATGACAGTAGCCATGCATGAATTAATTGTGCCTGTTTTGCTCTTCCCTACTTATACTTATACTTCCCCACTTATACTTATATTTCCCCACTTATAAGAAACAATCCACAATCCCTAGCTTAGTGCTACATAAGAGCCAGGGATCGCTTTTGGCTTTGCTCCAGATAAACTGCGATCTGTAGCCAAGGTTTCGTTCTTAGCTTATTATCTGTGATTTATTAGAAGCGAAACAAACTACAATCCCTGACTTAGACGTTACACAATTATTATTATTAATTAAATTTATACACTGCCCTTCATCACAGCATCTCAGGGATGTTCGCATTATAAGAACAAGGTAAATAGATTCAGAAAGCATATTCTGTGGTATTACTCAGAGACAAATGAATGTATACAATCAGTGTAAAACCATTGTTTTAAAAGATCTGAGTGGCCACTGATAAACTTGTATATTGGCATTGCACTGCCAGTTAAATGGAACATTTAACTTAATCACTAAGCTATCCAAAGCAGGACACTGGTACATCAAGAAGATACATCATTATGGAGCCATGGAGCCAGAAGCAAAAGTTTACTTTATTACAGAACACTGAAAGACAAGGTCTGTACTTCTGGAAAAAAATTTAAACTCAAACTGTATTCTTCCAGTTTGCATCAGGTCCTTTGTTCACAAGATGGAAGTAATCAGCTAATGGGGAAGCTGAGACTAGGTATAATTCAAAGCTTTTGCTCCCTTATTAAACTGAAGAATGATGAATGGGATGTACACCGTCAGCATGTCGGCCCATTGATTTACATACCTTGTATCATTAGTACAATGATGTTTCCAGCTACCTGCCTAGATAAAGCCACTAGGAGTTTCCAGTTACAGTGAAAGTAGTAAAGTCACAAACATGAAATATCTCTCAGGGAAGATGCATTTGTTAAAGTACTGCTGTAGCTTTGGTTCAAAAGCACACACTCAGCTTCATAAAATTCAAGGCAGTGAAGCCTGAATTTCAGATTCTGATCAGATTCATTGTTCACCGAGAAAAGGCAAAAAAGAAAAAAGGCTGTGACCATCGTTTTCTGCACTATGCACAGAAGATATATGACTCCCCTGGTGGAATGTTTGGAATTGCAGGCTGTGATCCAGCAAAGCCTGTGGGAGAGTGGCAAAATGCTTCTGTGCTTGCTCTCTCTTTCTAGTAGTAGCTACTGGGCTTCCTGAAATGCTCTTCTAAAGGGTCTCCTCATTTTTTGGGTGGGACTGCCACTGTCACCTAAATGGAACTTTAAAAAATCACCTGTGATTTACACTTTGGATCCTGACACCAGTGTTTGATTTCCCCTCTGCTTACAAAACACTACAATTAACAGGGCTTTTGCAGGAAAGGGAAGTCACAAGAGTTTTAAAACCAGGATAGAATGGATTTAGAGTGGAAATCTAGAACCCTTCAACCACTATCTAGACTGTTTTGGTAGACCTAATATTCTCCTTGATGAATTTATAGTGCTTCAACAATACCTCCATTTCCTTTCTCTCCCACATCATCTTTCTTCCATTCCTACTATTGATTTGTCAATCCCTGTCCTGTCTTGAGAACACTTCTATACAGTCGTACCTTGGTTGTCAAACTTGATCCGTTCCGGGAGTCCGTTCGACTTCCAAAACGGTTCAAAAACCAAAGTGCAGCTTCTGATTGGCTGCAGGAGCTTCTTGCACTCAATCAGAAGCAGCGGAAGCCATGTCAAATGTTCAGCTTCCAAAAAACATTTGCAAACCAGAACACTCACTTCTGGGTTTGTGGCGTTTGGGAGCCAAAACGTCTGAGTATCAAGGCATTCGAAAACCAAGGTACGGCTGTATTCTGAAAAGTACCTAGTTCCTAGTTGAGCCTAGAGGGCCAATAAGAAGTAGTTACAATTTTAGACCACTACATTGTTCAACTGCAACTACCTCAGCTGTTACCACTTGGGCAAGGAGAGTTACTAGACCGTACATTCATGGCTAATTTAAATCCCGCTGAATACAATGGGGCCACATCTGGATCCAACCCATTATCTTCCGAAAGTCAAGGTACATCTGTTGGCACCCCCTTCACCTTTTCTTTTCATGTTTCAAAATGTTATTGCTTTACCTTTGGTTCTGGAGAGCAAGCAATAATGGCTGTGGGCTCGTCCACAAAGGATTCTGTCCCATCATCAAACAGGCGCCGGCAACTAACCAGGGTAAATGGAGGAGGCACTTCCTTAAGAAAAGAAACTGCCTCACGGCGGGATTTTCCATAGAGCTGAACACCATTTACCTATGACAAGAAATGAGAACATACATGGACTTGAAGGCAACTGATCTGGTTCCACCCTAAATCATACTTTTATTTTTTAAAATAAATATTTGTAAAGGGGATATGTGTATGAATTAATACTTATTATCACTTTTGAGTTGTATCTTTGCCCTTTTGGTCCTTCCAGGCTGTGATGCATTATGGTTTAATTTTATTCTTCTTATTCTGTTTGTGTGTGTGTGTGTGTTTGCACTCATGAAAGGAGTAAGTAATCAGTTGCTTTTATCTCAGGGGTGGGAGACCTCAGGCCCAGTGGCCAAAAGTACCCCTCTCCCCCAGTCTCTCAATCTGACCCTGGAGACTCTAACACTACCTCCTGCCCAGGACACACCCCTTCTTCCCAGACCCCCCCCCAACCCACATCAGTTCTGCTCTGTGCCTTACTTGAGCCTTTTTGTCTGGCTGGCAACATGTCCTTGAATCACATATGACAATTCTTCCCACTCGTGAGGTTAGAGAGGATGGTGTAGGTACCTCTGACTTCTGTGTGGGTAGAAGGTAGCCTACAGGCTAAGCATCACACTGTCGCTCCATGCATGTTTGCCCCTGGCCCCATCCACCACTGCCATGTGTTCCTCCACCCACCCAAAGGAATGAAATCCTTGGGTTGAAAAAGGTTTCACACCCCTGACTGAGCCTCACCTCCAGCTCCAGCACACCAGTTCAAAGCAAATCTCTTAAAGCAGTCTGAAACATTTCTATATATATTATCACATTTGTAGCCAGTCCTCTTTTCAAAATTAAGACTCATATACACCTTCCTCACAGGATGAAA
Organism: Podarcis raffonei; assembly: GCF_027172205.1. NCBI lineage: Eukaryota > Metazoa > Chordata > Lepidosauria > Squamata > Lacertidae > Podarcis > Podarcis raffonei. Next base: position 39,545,765 of record NC_070607.1, read on the forward strand.
CACATCTGAATAGGATTGCAATGCCCCTTCTCTAAATCATTCTGAATAATTCTGAATAATTCTCTGAATATTCTCTGAATAATTCTGAATCATATTCATTCTACACATTTTCTTCCTTCCTTACTACTAAGTGGCCAATTTCCAAACAAAACAATGGTCTTGAGAAGGACAGCAAAGAGGAGGAATGGTAGTTATGGACTGACTCCTTTTCAGCCAATGGACATTCTCTTGCATATCTTATTAATTCCAACGGCCTGTCTCTCGATTGTAGTATCAGTGGTTTGGCAGCGCTGTTTTCTTTGTGAGTTTGTTACTTTTTTCTGCCCATTACAGCTTTTATTTAATGGAGTGCATAACCTGGTTAATTTTTAACATGTGCTCTAGGCTAACAGGGGGTATATTTTAACCAAGAGACCAGTTTATTTTTTTAAAGAAACTCAAAACTGGAGGAGTGGGATGAAAGAAATGTTTCACAAGCTCTGGACATAGTTGTGGATTTGGATAAGTAATGTATAGACAGAATCCAGGCTTATATAACAATAATTCACTAACAATTAAATCATAGCAAGGCTTTATTACTTCCATACTACAGTTTTGGTTGATTGTCAATATATTTCTCCCCCCACCCCATGTCCTTTAAACCTTTGGCACTCAGCATTTCCTATAATGAATGTTGCAAAAGGAAAAACAAACTGCATTGATGGGCATGAGTTTGTGACATAGTGAATTAAATGATTTAAAGGAGGAACTGCTTACATCTCCTATGGAAAACCCAAAGGCCTAAGACTTCCAGAGTTAAGCACACACTTTCCTGCCCTCCCCTTATAGCTTTAATTTATGTTAATACTCTTCGTAGCTATGTAGAAAGGTACTCTGATGAGTCTCACCCACATGAACACTAGTAAAACACTGGAATGTGACTAAATATCACAGCTACATACAACGTATTGTCTACAAACTTTACCTCTAGTAGTTCATCCTCCAACTGCAATAAACTGAGTTTGGCAAACGGACCATCAGAAGCTATTGAAGATATATAATGATGTCCTTCAAATGTATCCAGTTCCACCCCCAGTCTCATTGTGTGAATAGGTAGGAGCTGTTGAAAACAAAGCAGTGTGTGAGTAAGTAGCAGCTGTTAAAAAACCAAAATGTATGGTATTTTATCAGCTTTTCCAGTGACTTGGACCTCTAGGGACAGGGCCTCTTGGGAGCATGCTAGATGACAGAAGTCAATTGATAGATTTGGAGAACTTAAATATCTCAAAACAAGGGTCATAGACTACACCTCAGCAGTGTTATCTATAGCTTCAGCAGTTTTATTGCTTAATGTCTAATGGCTGCATTCAGACATCACATTAAACTATGGTTCAGTGAAACGTGAGCCTCCACCTGGGTTTGCATGCTCGACCTTCCCCTCTCCTCCTTCCATGCAGCCAGAAGGAGGAGTTGACAAAATGTAGTTAATATTGTGAGATTCAAACAATCCAACTCTGGTTTCTGAAGGAGGTTTGTTTCAAATAACCATAATAAACATTTCCCACAGCTCCAGATTTGGACAAAATGGCAAAGTGGCAGGAAACCAAAAGCAGAAGCCAACACCCATCACCTGAAAATCTCAGATGATCAAGAAAGTTATATGTTTATTTAGGCTGATGAGATGTAGTTGGTCAAATGAAATCCAGCAAAGCAAGTTGGCATTGGTCTGTCCTTTTGCAGATTGCATACTAACTTTGTGTAGCTTCTTAAAGTAAAGTCTACACTACAGCCTAAATTCCTCCCAGTTGGTAGTCAAGGTGAAGGTTTGATTTACAAAAAAATGTTTCTAGCTTGCATTCTTCAACAACTCCTGTCCTAGCAATCAATAAGCCAAGACATCGGCACAAAGCATTTCAAAGAGCAAAGCTGCTAAATACAGTACTTGACATCTAACCAATATATTTAATTCTGCACAGACTATCATTTGAAAAAGGAAGGACAGAATAGCTTCTTGGGACAAATTCATGTCCAGCACATAAAAAGAGATACAAAGGCGGAATTTGCCCAAACTTTCAAATATAGTAAGTTCTAAGTGGGTGGTTCATACCCATATCTATTTACACTCCTAGCGTGTTACAGAAATAGAAAAAGGGACGACTCAATACCTTTGAATATTTCTGTAGCTCAGCATCATCTGTGATTGGCATGTCCACAGTTGAAACCTAAAGAGTAAAAAGGAGAGATTCCATGGGTACTCATTAAAGCATTATATTTATTTCAAAGTCAGTGGGCTAAACAAAGTAAGTGTACAACAGATGTAAAATAGATAAATCATAGCAATGCCCCTTTGTGGAGAGGAGCAAGAGTGCTGATCATTCTACATGTATATTACAAGGACAATGGTGTATGGATACAGTTGTGCTGCTCCTATAAACGTATTATGACCCTACAGGTCTTTTAAATGGTCTGGGCACATCTGAAGGTGCAGCACTGCTAACAAGAAACAGGTGTGGATCTAGTCAGCTCCACCAGGGACGACCAGGGACCCCATGTAAAATAAGGATATAATAACAATTTCTTTTAAACCACCTTGAAACAATAAATCATACCAGCAGTAATTCTGGAATGTCAATGCATTGCCAGTGGTGGTTGAAACGAAATTCACACACACTTTTTCATTCGAGCTTGCTTGCGTAGAGATTAAATTGCTTGTGTAGAGATTAAATGCGAGGTATCACGATGTGTTGCACTGTACACTTCGCTCATCAGACCCTACCCCTCATCAGAAACACAGGCGGGACAGGGCCTTTTCAGCTGTGTCACCAAAATCTGGAACAGCCTCTGAAGAGAGATGTCTGCTGGGACCTCTTGCTGTTCATTTTCAGACAAGACTATTTTACTTCAGAAATTTAGATAATAACAGCACTTTAACATTGTGCATTGTTTTAAGTGCCCAGAATATTTGTAAGGCAGATATAATACTGATAATTAAATTAACGATGCCACTTCCTCATCAAGTAAAATAAGTTTTTGTATAGTTTCAAAAAGCTACTTACAACTCACTGTAAAACTAGTGTCTGACTTCAGTCATGGGGTTAGGAAAATAATTGACTAGTTTCATATATATATTTAAAAAGGGCAGACAAAACCTGAGTATCATGGGGTCACCTTAATTGCTTTCAAAAAGTCCAATCAACTATAGAGCATTATTTATTGGAAGAGAAAGCTCTTAGTTGATCATTTAAATAAAAGGAGAAATATCTAGTGGATAGCTAGCAGCACTAAGAAATAGTTTGAATTGATCAGATGGGGTTAAGACAACTCCAATTCTTTATTGCCTGCACTGGCAATCAATTTGCATCTCAGTTCAATTCGAAGTGCTTTTGACATTTAAAACCCTACATAGCCTTGGACTGCAATGTTTTAAGAATTGCCTCCACACGTACGAATCTGCCTGACAGCCACGATTGGGGGAATTACGGAAGGGTGGTGGCAGAAAGGACGTGGACCTTTTAAACTGTGGTGCCAAGACAGCAATACCCTTCTAAAGGAAGATCATCTGGCACCATCAAACTCCCTGGCACTTTGGCAGACAATGCCATCACTCCTGCTGTGAAAAATATTCCCAGAGGTGCATTCTCCTACAGTCCCCCTTGACTACATCACTGAAACAAAGCCTTCCCTTTACTAGCAAACATCTTCCGGTATTGCTCTTTGAACTTTGATTGCTGCTGTTGCATCTTCTAATGGTATATTTCACACCATTCACGTCTTTGGTAATAACATTTTACTCAACATTCTAAATGTTGCGTTTTGTTTACTACCTTGAGTGTTTGGGGTTTTGTTTTGTTTTTTAAGTTGTAGCTAGAAATGCAGAAGATAATCACCCTCGTTAATTTGTAAAGAATATTAAACTTACACTAAATATATATCACAGAAACAAACGTATATGAACAGCATACCGTAACTTCAAAGTCAGGTCCCAGGAGTTTTTCCCACTTGGATTTTAATTTGTTTTCTGGCAATTCTGGAGCTTTCCCTAGATGCAACAATTAAAATTTAAGACCAGATCTTGAGAACTGCATCCCCCCCATTGCATATTAATAAAGACCAACATATCTATACCTACATCCATGTACAAGAAGAGTGTTACCCTGGGACAGTAGTGGGGAGGGGGCAGTGCACTCCTAGCTTCCCAACGCTGTGCACTGATGCCGAGGGGGGGAGGGAGAAGGCAGCAGGGAGCTTTTCAGCTGCAAAAACAGCAGCAGGAGTACTGGATTGGCTCCACTGCCATTCCTGCTCCTGCCAAGCTCCCTGTAGTCTTGGCCCTCCCCAATCTGTGTAAGCAGCTGCGACATGCAGTTTTGGTAAGCCAGTAAGCTGGCCACTGCTAACCCTGCATACAGGAAAACTGTAGAATTCTGCCCTGTAGAGCAGAACATTGCAGGAGAACAAAGCATTATCCAATGCTGTTTGTTTTGTTTCAAAAGTAAGGACAGCAATTGTTGTGTCAATGAGACATGGGCGCTGCATTGTTTCGCTGCATCAATTGATCATTCTTGGCTGCAAAGTTCAGTTCAATTAACTTAGAAGGACCAGATGACATTTATAAAAGCTGACTGGGCCATCATTCACTTGCAGCAACTCCTCATCAAGGACTACATCTACAGAATGCACTCATGAACTTTATACATTTGGCAGACGTAGCAACGTACGGTTCTGGTTGCCTCAACTCAAAAAGGATATTGCATTGATGGGAAACGTGCAGAAAAGAGCAACAAGAATTATCAAGAGGTTGGAGCAACTCCATTTTGAGGGGGAAGGTACATAAGGGGAACATGATGAAGGTGCATAAGGTTATGCATGGTACAGAGAAAATAGGCAGATAAACATTTTTCTCCCTCTCTCATAAAGCTAGAAGCTGTACCATCCAATGAAGCAGAATGCTGGGAAATTCAGGACACACAAAATAAAACCTCTTCACACAGCACATTGTTAAAAGTATAGAATTTACTACTACAAGAGTGATGACCAGCAACTTGGATGGCTTTAAAAAAAGGACTGGACAAATTCATGGAAGAGGCTAGCAGCTGATGTGTTCTACCTCCACTGTAAGAGGAAGTACTTCTGAATACCAGTTGCAGAGAATCCTAAAAGGGGAGAGCAGGGCTCTATTCAGGTCCTGCTGGCAAGCTTGTCATAGGAATCTGACTGACCAGAGCGAGAGTAGGGTGATGGACTAGGCAGGCCTTTGGCCTCATCCAGCAGAATTCTAATTATAAAAGCCTTGCTGGCTTAATCAGGCCAGTGAGCCATGTGAACTTCAGCTTCAGTTCTGAACCAGCCTTCCATGGGAACTTGGCTATCTTGACATTTATATCTTTTCAGCTTTCTTACTTATGCAACCAGAGCGGTATTACAGCCATGTAAGACAATTTGACATGGCTAGACAACATAAAAATGGCTGGCTGCCCTGCATTTGACCCCAGCCAGAAGCTCAGCATACTTATAAAAAGTTCCTTCCCTAAGTAATATTTAACTTGCAGAAGTCAAAAACTCCCACAGGCAGACAGAAAAGTTCAAGTAACAGTGGCACCAACAGGAGGATAAGTTTACCACAAGCTATTTTATTTTATGGCTTATTTTGTTACCATTTGGGACAAGTAACAGGACATTACATATGAGCAGCACTCCACGTTCCTGAAATCCTAATGCATACTGCACTTACTTTAATGCTTTTCCATCTAAAACCACATGCATTATTTTGTTATTTATGTTTTTAAAACATACAATGTCACATTAAATAGAACTACTGCAGGAAGGATCTGTTTAAACAGAAAATCAGCCAGTCTTGTCTTGAGTCTTTAACTTAAGAGAATGGTTTTGCTTTCATTAGAAACAGAGAACCACCACAGCATGTCAGTGTATAGTGTTTAATGACATCCTAAGATATCAAGGTAGAAGTCATGTATTTGAAAGTAAATCCCACAGAACTCACTTCCAGGCAAAAACACACATAGGGATTGGATTGCATGCATTTCATCTTCATTGATAATCCTTCAAACATTTGAGCAAAGGGTCATTTTGGAGGACTCCCAAATGACACAGGCTAGTTTTTACCTTTGCTACCTGGTAAGAATTTATTCAGATGCACTGAGCTTCTAAGACTCCATTGTGCCTTTTGCATGACCCTGAATGTCCAAGATAAATAAACAAAAGATCTCTGCAAGGCCACAGTGAAACTTAAGATTATTTCTTTTACTGAACTATATCAAGATTCTGTATCAAGAATCTTGCATGGGATTCATTTTTATGAAAGCAAGTTCCTTTGAAGGCAGTGTTATCTTTCCTACACAGCCCTATGTAAACTTTTGGAAGAACATGTGTGCAGTTTTATTAAATGAATTGTAAGCTAGCTGCCATTGAAGCTTTGTGTACACAACGCTCTGAAATATGGAAACATATAACTGAAGACATACGGTTGCAAAGTCTCTCTAGGTATGCATCCTTAAATTGCACTCCTATCTACACTTATGTGGCTTCATGTAGATCTTAATAAAGCATTGTCTGTTACACCAAGCCTTATGACACCGTAAGTCAATGCACATGGAGTTGAACTAGCGTTTCTTTCAACCACATTCTGAATATGGCCAGACAGGAGTTAAACCATTGGAACACCTGTCAAGACTCCCCAACCAGATGCTCTGAAATAATGGTGCAGTCCACTATGGGGTCAGATAACTTTTCTGGACCAGATCTTGGGGTCATTCAGAGAAGCTGAACGGTGGAAGATTCAGGACAGACAAATTGAAGTATTTCTTCACACAGCACATACTTAAACTTTGAAATTTGATCCCACAGGGTGTAGTAATTGCCACCAGTTGGATGACTTCAAATGGATTTTAGACCTACAGGATCAGAGGCAAAGTGCAGTCTGTGGCACAATGGGTCAGTGCATCTGACTGTTAACCAGAAGGTTGGTGGTTCGAGCCCATCCAGGGACAGCTGTGGACAGGAATCCTGCATTGCAGGGGGTTGGACTAGATGATCCTCGGGGTCCCTCCCAATCTACAATTCTATCATTCTAACCAATGAATCATACTGATGCTCAGGTACTCGTCTAGAACCCAACAAAGGGTTTCATGCAAACATCATATTAAATTATATTTCACTGACTGTACCAACATCATTGTAGCTGTTAGGGCACACCACTGTTTAAATCTATTCAGGAATTTGAATTAAAGCTTAGCACAATCAGACCTAGAGAAAAAACACATTTTATAAAACACACTTTTTACATTAAGTTTGAAAGGCGTTTCTAGAGTTTAGACAGGGCATTAAATTAGGGGCGTTTTACTTTAGTGCTATTATAATTAAGTGCCTGTCAGCATTTCCAATATAAGTACCTATTTTTGGAATTTAATTTGGCCATTAAATTCTGCTCCAGGGTGAACTTTTATAGACAGTGTTTTAGTATCAACCATGTTTGAAATGAAATGACTGCTTTTAGCTCTCAAGCACGAAAGGTAAGTGAATATATTTACCAGTGTGAAAACACTTTTACATTCCTGTATCCTAAATGGTTTTTACCTTTCTGTAATAAAATAAAATTTTACGAAATGACAAGCCTACAGATGTAGAATCGCATGCCACAGACCACTTATTTTCTTTTAAAATCATTCCAATTAGCCTGTGAATGCCCCAAAATGGTGAAAACTGACGAAGTCATCACAACTTGTCAGCTGCAGCAGAAAACAAGGGTTCCAGCAATTCTATAACTGCAGCATAATGCGTCTCGTGTACAGATACAAAGCTTCAAAAACAATAGACCCAGTTTTTAATGTGCAACAACAAAAAATATCCTGCTGTTATTAGGCCAAATTAGGCTGCTGCTAAAATTAATTGCTCAATATCCCCCTCTATTGACACTCATTTGTCCTACTACTATTTAAAGACCATATATGATATGGTTGGCAAACAGAAGGTTAGTGTAGCAAGTCTCCTCCAAAGATATATCACTTACCAACTGCATGTCGTTTTTGCTTCCTTTCGTTTTCAGAGTTGTCTTTTGGCTTTAGAAGTTCCTCGTTATCACTATCTATGGTAGTCTCAGTCTCCACGACACCAGCCAAGGATAAGGTTGGCATATTTGGCTGCTCTGCAACTGTTCCAAAAGTTTCCAGTCAACTGCGCAATCCAAGGATCGTATGCAAGAAGTGTACTTATATAACCTTTTAGATAGCAAGCTCTCTCTACTCTACCTACCAAAATAGTAAAGAAATGGGCTTGCTCACCCCAAGAAGTTCTTAAAAGAGTAGAATTTATTAGAAATTATTTATTCCAGAATTTATTAGAAATTATTAGAATGCTTATGATTGAAAAGAAAAAAATAACATGGTTGTAGGAAGATAAATGGTTCCACAGTAATCAGTACCTTATATTTAGCACAGTAAATATAGTTACATTATAGCATTTTGAGAGCTCTGCTGTTTATGTGTTAATTTCTGAAAGGCCCCAAAACTAACAGATTACCAATGATGTTCTCAGTACTGGAGTATGTTGCTTTTGTTGTTTATTACCTACCCTTCACTCCAAGGTACCAGAGCAAGTTACAATGTTAAAACACAATATTTAAAAGAGTTTAAAATAACTTACAATCACAAAAGAAGGTAGCTCCTAAAAACCCAAAAAATTCCAGTGTCAAAAGACAAAGTAAAGAGTTGTGTCTTCAGCATTTGCCGGAAGTTATACAATAAAGCTACCAGACTAACCTTTGTGGGGAACAAGTTCTGCCACACAGAACGCCCTCTCCTGAACCCCACCACCTGAGCTTCTGAGGGCAGAGCAAATACCAAGAGGGCCCACCACACAGCCAATCTTAGCACCTGAGGGGCTCTGTAGAGAATGAGACTTTCAGGTTTGTAGGGCGCTGAGTTGTTTAGGGCTTTAAATACTCCTAGCCCCCAAGGGCACCTGAGCCTCCAATGACAGAGTTAAATCCAGGAGCATCCCCCAAGCTGCAAACTTGGCTCCTTCAAAGGCAGGCTGCCTCCACACCTCCTGGACACAAGAACTTGGGACACAAAACACCCTTTTCTTTTCAGGATTTAGCTTCAGGTTATTGGCCCCAATCCAGCCTATCACCACCTCCAAGCACAGGTATAACACCTCAATATAAAATGGATCGTTATTGATGTTTCTTTTTGTTTGTTTGTTTGTTCTATATGAAAAAATAAAGTTGTGTGTGTGTGTGGCATAATATGATCTGAGTTACTACTGCAATCTGTAGTAACCGTGGTTACCCTCAAGTGAAGTCCCACATAAAACCTTTAAGCATGTACTCAGAAGAGTTTAAGAAAATGACCAGGATGAACTGGTTCTGCAGGAATGACCAGTCATGTAAATAAATAAGACTGTACCACAAGTACAAAAATGCCAAGGTATTCAGTGAAATAAATGCCAAGGGATTTTCATTGGCTTAGAAGAACATTAGGTATAGTTAAAGAAGAGCTTTACCTCTGCCTAAGCCTTTTTCTGAAGAGAAAGCAGGAAACAACGGTTTCTTTCGAAGCAACGCCAAGTGTACAATCGGGCCTGTATTTCGCAATGCCTCCACCACCTCTTGGTTGGTATAATTCTGAATGTTGATCCCATCAACCTAATACATAGACATGTATGACACATAAAATTGGTTTCTAAATGGAAATCCATGTCAGAAAGCAAGTTGCTTGAATGATAACACCAGTTAAGGCTAATTACAGGGCATTTCTAAATCCGAATATGAGCCTGGTTGCTCATATTAAATAACATTACTTAAGTTCAACAGGGCTCCCTATCAACCCAGACACGAAAAAGCAATTTATTTGCTTATTTATTAAATTTATTTACCACCCTTCATCACAGGGCAGTTCACAACATAACACAACACAACACAACAATTGGTCAGTTGCGAGACTGTGTGCATGAGTGAACACATTCTCAGATTATATGGGATCCTTGCAACTAAGAGTTCTGGATTTTTCAAATAAAAGTGCAGTGGTACCTCGGGTTACATACTCTTCATGTTACATACGCTTCAGGTTACAGACTCCGCTAACCCAGAAATAGTACCTTGGGTTAACAACTTTGCTTCAGGATGAGAACAGAAATTGTGCTGTGGCAGCGCAGCGGCAGCAGCGGGAGGCCCCATTAGCTAAAGTGGTGCTTCAGGTTAAGAACAGTTTCAGGTTAAGAACGGACCTCCAGAGCGAATTAAGTACTTAACTTGAGTTACCACTGTACACAGACAAGGGAGAAGTTGACATCTGTCAGCTTCCCATCTATCTGCATTCCTCTACACCATACTCTATAGCATTTCCCAGAGTCCTTCAACCCCCAGAATAGACTTTCAGGAAACGGCAGTGGAAAGGGGGAGGCAAAAAAAGGTACCTTTCTATAAATATGAGTTCTGTTCCTTTCACAGAAGGAACGTGAGGATCCAAGCCATTATCCTATACTATCACACATTGCATTTTCTGCAGAGGTGAACTTGCGGTCAGTGGTCATGCCATTTATATGCAGCTGCAGCCACCAGGGAGTGGTGGGAGGGAGCTGCATGTGACTGATGCAGTCATGTGGACAGCACAGACTACATAGGTCTTGAATGTACTTTGCTGGCAGGGAAGTTTTACATAAGGGAAAAGTCACTCGCATTTGATGGACGGCATGTGAAGGGGATTCTCAGCCAGCAAATAATCTGGAACAGATTATTTTATGCCTAACATTCTCAGATTTTACACCAGTAATGTTTTGCAAAGTATGATTCTACAGCCTGCAAAAATAAGACTTAAACTTACAGCAATAATTCTGTCATGGACTTTTATTTGACCGCTGTGTTCCGCAGCACTGTCAGGTATTATGTTTTTTACAAAAATCCCTGAAGAGTCTGCTTAAAGAAAAGAAAAAGAACACTGTTACTTGTTAATTCTGCATTTAGAATGCGTTGAAATTTTACAGATTCCAGCAAAGAGTCCATTTTGTGGGCTTTCTGTAGCAAAAGAGAAAATGTCATATAACTCACCTGTATCAGAAACTCCTGAATAGCCCACAATTGTTATACCAAGACTCTGTCCATCCTTCTTAGTCAACTGAACTTCATGAATTTCATTTTCCTAGGAAATAAAAGCATGTTTTGAAGCTTGAAGTTTCAGATTATAAACATCTGTATTAAGCACTTCTCCAGCTTCTGCCATGAATTCCCATAACTCATCTCCCAACTGGATGCTTCTTTGGTCCCAGAATCCAAGGGCAATATGCTTTTGCAATCTCAGTCCACAAGAGGTTTGCTATTTTCATAGCTTCAGTACTGAAATGAATTCTTCTAAAGTGTTCCTGTTGCTCCTAAAAGTGGCTACAACAGATTGTCAAAGGAGTGGGACCTAGCTCAGGCCTATGCAATAGTCAAAGGATCCAATACTCTTCCAGGTTTTTAAGGAGCCATGATAAATTCTGACATTTGCTTTTCACACAGGAGTAATTTCAAATATGCAATTCCCCAACATGAAATTGAGGTGGCAAACGCAGTAAGGCATTTTGCCACCTTAGAAAGGCACATGAGTTTGTCCAAAGTAGGATACAAAAGGTGAAAATAGCTGTAAAAGAGTGGTTACATACATATATGGGACAAGGTGATTTAATTTAATGGATAAGCAAGAATGTGATATGTCCAAGATAAAGTGAGGGTAAAGATGGAAGAAAATAATCAACCGCAAAGCCACACTGCCACTAACAGCTTAGAACAAAGTGATAGTGCAATTCAATTAAAGTAGTTAGATATCTTCTAACTAATCATATATGTAAGGTCCTGGTACTAGGAAACGTCCAACATGTTGATCCAGAAGACTATCTCAAGGCTACAGCAACATGGGCACAAAGTCAAGAAGTTATTGATGCCTCTTCCTCCTCCCGTCAGTAAAAATGCAATAAACTGGATGGCGTACAAATTTGCTGCCTGACATGACATCCCAAACCAGCTGCCTCACCCTGGCTCCCTTGAACTTCTCAGTCCAGGCCGGAAAGCAATCATATTGCATGAAGAGGCCGAAGTCTCAACAAACTCCATCTCTAGCAAGCAACTTATTTGGGTCCACCACGGAGTTCCTTGAGGTTAAGGTGATTAAGTCAGAAGAATGGCACTGGGGCCGAGATTACACCTTCTCTCCTTTCATCTGAATATTGTTTCATTATTCTCCAGAGGCATCATTAGACTTAAAATGGATTTGGAATCAGAGTACAAAAACTGAAATCACCTCAGCCAGGGTCATCCCCAATATACCAGTATTTTACAGCCCTAAATGAAGCAGCAAATGCTTCTTTCCTAGCCAGGAGGCATGTTCATAGTACCCAAGGCCAACCAGCCAATCTATTTTGGCACCTGAGGCAGAAAACCCCACATGCAGCTTTCCCCATCCCTGACAGTAAAAATTGTCATAATAATGAACGGACAATTAAATAGCAATTTGCTGTCCCTTTCATGACTCCCCAAAGCAGTGGTCTGCTATCTCATTCTGTCTAACTGTGGGGCAACAGGGCCCACAATACAAACCCATGTTTCTAAGAGCCATGTCCCCAAATATCTCACGGTAGTAGTTGAGAAGGAACAGAAGCGGCAGCAGTGAAAAAACCACACCACAGGGCAGGAGAGAGATCTCTGAAAATATTCCATGCCTAAAAAGCACAGTAGCAACAGATGGAATTCGAGCACAGCTTTGCTTACATTTCAAGACCTCCTGCATACTTTGAGTAGCATTAGTTTATTTTAATTACTCAAAACTGAGAAGGGCTTTTGTTTAAACAAAACACTTTAATGTGATAAAAATTAAAGATTTGTTAAAACCATATTTGTAAGATGCATTTTTAGCAGCAAATGTATTAGTGTAGGCTACAAGGACTCTAGTACATCATTACATTACCCCTGGAACTTAAAACAGAGGGCTGTGTCAAGTGCCAAACCTCCTTTTGGATAAATTTCTAAATAAAGGGCTGGATCCAGACTTTATCGTGCTTAGATTAGACCCACTGAAATCAATGGGACGTCAGTCCTACATCAGTCATGAGTAACGTAGGCCCCATTTCTTTTAATGGGTCTACCCTATAAGCATTATGACTAAGTTTGGATCTACTCCTAAAGTCTGAATACCATCTTTTGCATTGTTTTTGGTAGGTGAGGTTAAGCAGCTCTGTTGGGGGACTGTCAGTGGTTAGATCAGTGGTTCCCAACCTTTTTTTGGCCATGCCCACCTAAGCACCTCTAAAATCCTGATGCCCCCTTCCTGTGACATATAATTCTCATTATTCAAAAAGTGAACTCCTATCCACATGGAGGAAGCCAAAAAGGCCATTCACTGTTAATAACTCATTCTCAAATTGCCCCCCTTAAGAATCAAATTGCCCCCCTGTGGGAACCATGGGGTTAGATGAATCTAATTAAGTAGTCTGATTTTTAACATTTTGTTAACTTTCCCAAACCTTTAGATGGGCTATAAACCAAATACGTGAGAAGGGTCAGATTTCACCCCCCCCCCATGTATACACCTATATTACATAGGTCACAAGTATAATGGTAGAAGAGATTATCCCGCCTACTTCTGTCATCATAAATAGGTTTATAAGATTAACAACAACAAAAGATGAGGCTATTAAATAAAAGTGAATCTAACAATACTTTAAAGAACATTAAACCTGAGAGAATAAGGATTTTGCCCAACAAATATAAAACAGCCGTTATCAGGGCTAGGTGAGCCTCTGAGGGGAAGGCCTTCCCTAATAAGGGCATCCACTTCAAACAAATCATGTCCAGTTGAGGCAGAAGGAACAGCTCTGGAAAATGAAGGGAGCTCAGCTATAGGGAAGTAGTAAATAATCTTCTGCTCTGTGATAGCAAGAGAGTCTGTGAATTTCTACAGTGGAGGTGAGTGGTGGTGGAGGTGGAGGTGGCGGTGACTGTTTTTGGAACATTTGCTGAGATGCACCTTGAGGGGGGCAATTATAGCCTTGAAATATTGTGATCTATACAGAGTTTTCAATCGTGTATTTGCTGAAGAATGCAACTCGTGGAAGAACTGCAAAGTATGAAGATACTCACCGTTCCAAATCGCCTGTCGTGAAAAGGAGACAGCATACCAACAGGCTGGGCTACAGGGGTTGGCGGTGTCACTGTTACTTCACACGTGGGGTCTCTTGCAACAACCATCTTGACACGGTTCCCACAGTTTCGCAACACTTGAGCCACTTGTTCGCTACTCATTCCTTGCACGTTTGTCCCACCAATTTCCAAGATGTGATCACCAGTTCTGAGCCTGCCATCCTTTGAGTAGCAAACATGGCTTTACTTTTGCATAGTTTTAAGATTTGCAACTAAAGTATAATTAGGCACTGCCAAACTATAACTGCGTATTCCCCCTCCCCCCAAAAATGCCTCCAGACTGGGAAAAATGCTATCAAATGAAGCAATGCAGCACCAAATGCTTCTTTGAAAAGAAAAAGTCAAGTATTAAATATCCAATTTCTTTAAAACCTACTGTACCACCAGCCACTTCTTTGGTTATTTCATAAGGGCAAGGGGGCGGGAATTAAGAAACTACTACAGAAAAATATTTGTAGTTTTGCAACTTCCTATAGAAACTGGTCTATTAAACAGAAAAGCAAATGGAGGGGTTTGGATTTAGTGCTCCTAGAAAAAAGTATCTTAAATGCCACACGCACATTGCAAGACCATTTATGTTTAAGGAATTCTACATACTTTCCACCAAACTATATTTACAAGCCAGATCACTCTCGGGAAAAGTAAATAAATTATAGGAGTGATTCTTAAACCATCATTTCTTTGCGAGTAAAACATTTCAGATAATGTCTCAAGACAAAGCACCAAACCCAAGTCCATAAACCGCCAGACATGCATGGAGAATTTGACAGAAAAAATCAGATACACTTTCCTCTCATAAGTGAACATTCTGGCTTCTGCAAAGGTTCATAATTCAGATTTAGTGGATATGTCATTTTTCAGACTTTACATGGACTAACAACCATCCACACATGAGCTCCAGAACACCAGAAGAGCGGCTCAGACAAGTATAGAGTGGTTACTTCTGCAAGATGGATGCATGCAAGATTTCTTTTTGTCATAGAAGTAGCTGGTGTGATCTCCCATGAGCTGGTCCTCTGCTATTACACTGCCCATGTGGAACAGATTGTTTGTGTGAGCAGCTATTTGCCAAAGTAAACTCCCCAAGCAAACAATGTCTCAATATCAGTGCTGGCTCTTCCAGTCAATGGCCTTTTTTCATGTCAAGGCAAGACACAGTATGGCTTCCTGGGACCGTGCTGGCTTCCACTAAGGAGCTCACACCTGCTTTGTTCCTCTCTGGGGGCTTCTTAGCACAGCATGGAACAGCAGCTAAGCCAAAGTTTTTCTTAGCATGTTGTCTGAACCTGGGATCGTTGCTCAGGTCTCTCCTCCGTAAGCACAGGACAAACCTTGGCTACAAATCATGGGTAGAGAGGAGAGACCTTAACCACAAAGACTGGTTCAGATGACACACTAAGCCAAACTTTGGCTTGGCTGGCTGGCTGAGGTAAAAAGTCCACGAATGAGCAAAGAAAGTTCAATCCTCTCCTTGGGAATCATCATGTTCACCCTATGCCATGGTTTGGCTTAGCGTTACGGGTGGATGTGGCCATTATCTCTTCCTCCTTTTCTTTCCAAATTTAACATAATTACTCTCCTTTTTGTACTGTACCCCTATTCTTAGTCACTCAAGACTGCTGCAAATTAAGACAGTATGACATATGCTTTTGGATGCCAAAACATTTTGTTCCTTACAGCAAAACAGGTGTTCCAAAGGCACAAGAGAAAAGCATTCATTATAACAGACAGTTTTGTAGAGGGGGCAGAACAGCCAACTTTTAAAATTTCAACTCTTCAAGTCTCCCAACTTTCATTTATATTATGAATTGGAACACATCCTATAATCTGTCTCTTTTCCGTACATTAATATTAATAAAGTGAAACAGAGCCCTCTTTGTATCCACAAGGTTAGAGGCAGCAAGTTTTAGTCAAAGTTGCACTGAAACGCCAATCCCAAAAGGTGTAGCATCCTTTAGTGCCAGCTGAGGGACATGGAAGCACAAGAGGTTCATAATTTCTAAAAAAATAGACTCAGGGTCTCAATTTGTATCAAGAGTGCACAGTCAGCTGACTCCAAAACCCACAGCCTGTAAAGCAACTTGGGTTGTTGCATGAAGATTCACAGCTCTGTGATCATGTAGGTACCTTCCTGGCATGATCAAGCTATAGGCGGAAGCACTAACAACTGCCCTGGACTAGAGCCAGGGAGACCTGTATCCTATTTTTTGCCTGATCTACCTCACAGGGTTGTTGTGAAGATAAAAATGATGCAGGGAACTATGTAAGCCACTAAAATTACTTGAAAATGTCATAATTAAATAGTATTCCTATTTGAACTCATATTTATTATTCTGGGAATCTCAAGCATGAACGCTCCAGATTTGCAAAGTCCGGAGAGTTCTGTGTAAGAGAGCTCAAATACAACATAAGTTGTATTAGTTCCATAGGCACCAAAACAAATAGGATTCGTTTACAGACTTTCTTGCTGCCTTCACAAACATCACCAAAACTTAGTTTTGAACAACTGGTAAGCCTCATCCGCACACATTCGCAGCAATATCCCAACCAATTTCCAGTTTCTCAGTAAACTATTGTGTTGTGTACTGCATGCAAATACAGCAAATTAGGTTGGTAGAATCAAAATCTGATTGGCTAGGAAACCTCTGTGAATAGAGGGTGAGAGATATATTTATATTGTAAACCACCCTGTTATCTTTGAAGGGTGGTATAGAAATTTAATTAATATTAATAATAATAGTTAGGAAGACAAACAGGGAGGATGGGAGCAAACTCACTGCTGTTAGTACATGTAGTGATTAACTGAGTTTGGCATAATGCATGAATACAGCTTTGTGTTGCTGCTCTCCAATACTTTAAGTCTAATGGTTAACATATTACTGATCTTTAGATCCAAATGGTACACATGTTTTCTAAATTCCCTTTCTTACTGTGGCATACTTGAAAAACCATTCATCTGACTTGGAACACAGACACCGTCAACATTTAAAGTTAGTTATCCTTGCCCAAGCTTTAGTCTTGCTTTTATAGATACTGACTCTTGAGTCTTGAATAATATCAGTCTTCTTTGATCATAATAGGCATGTGGAAATAAAGGCCATGGACTGGAGTCAGCACTTCTGCCCAAATACTGTCCTCTCCCCACAATGGAATGAGCAGCACGGCTAGGATTGTGCTTGCCACTCACTTTGCTAACAGCAGTAGTGAGAAAAAAGTGGAAAGAGATGGGTATAACTCTGCCATCTTTCTCCAGTGTCTAGTGAAAGGAAGTACAGATTAAGCTAGGCAAGGGGTCTCCAACTGGTTGCATCAATCACCCACCACCAGCACCTGCCACTCTTTAAAATACAACACCTTAGCTTGCTTGGAAATTCCAACTGATAACTATTGGATGTTTTGTTTTAAAGAAGGACACAGTACAAACCAGTTACCTTATCTGCCAGACCTCCAGGAACAACAGTCCTCACCACTACGCCACTTGACTTTCCTCCTACAATTCCGAAACCCAATCCTGAGCCATCGTTAACCAGCTCTACTTCCTCAACATGGCCCCAATTGATCTGGAAGAGGCAGAAGATGAAAGTCTGTTTATCATGATACTTTTTGTGTATGGTTATGTTTTTATATTGTAAGCTGTCCTATGATCTTTGGATGAAGGGTGGTTTAGAAATTTAATAAACACTAAAAAATAAGAATGCACAGCACACACAAAGTTTATAGAACACAGGAGATAGCATTTGAACTCAATGGGTTACCAGCTAGTTACTTCCTACAAAGCAGTTTTATTATTTTTACAACTCCATTTGAAGTTGCAAGGTTGTTCCAAGAGAGTTGCAAGTTGACACATACATCTAGGAATATGGTTTTTTTTAACTGCATATTTAGTCTGATCTACATTTTATCTGTGTGGAAGACAAAGACACTAATCATACGCAATTTGTTGAGCATTGTAAACACTGTACAATGTGTTTTAAGATGCTTGTAATTCAAAACTCAATTCTGACAAAGCTGTAACTTACCATTTCAAGTGAATTAACATCACTTAAGGAGGTTGAGGTCCGACTGCTTCTCTGGGTTGGCTCCCTAGCCACAATCAAATGTAAGGAACCTGTGGCTTGCTGGAGCAATATAATGGCCTGTTGATGGGAAATGTTCTGATCCAACAGGGTGTGATTAATGGCCAGTATTTGGTCATTCTCCTTTAATCTTTGATCCCTTGGATAAAGCAAACAAAATGCTTGAAAAGAGCATGGCAGCATCTTCATAACAGGTTTTCAAGGACACAAACAGATATGCGGTGGGATAGAGAACTTCCTTCTCTAATAGTATTGAGGTTGGCTAGTGCAGTATAGTGAGAAAGCATGAGTTGTCCCTAGTTTGTATCTCACTTGTCCATAAATTCATTAAAGTGAGCACTATATCTCAGTGCCCACCTTCTGAATCACAGGAATCATGATAGGGCTCCTTGGCTGCTCAAGTCTAAAATGAATGCTAAACGTTATTATCATTATTGGCTCATATGCTTTCATTATACAGAGCCACCCTTGGCAGGCGGCTGTCCATAATGCCCCTGTACTCTGCTTCTAGTGCACTGTGGTGTCCAGTTCACATCCACTAATCTGTGGCAGGCTGGTGGGCAAGATGTCTTGCCTTACAACAAGGCGATTTGACAAGACAACTCTTGGCTGTCTTGCAGCTCTAGGGTCCTGGCAATGCCAATAGTATTTAAGAACAATGGTTTTAAAGAACAGCATAAAGAATGTCATACCCTTTATTCAATTTGTGTTATTTTTATGAGCTTTGACAATATGAAACAAGAATCTCACCTGGCTGCTATGCTTCCTGGCTGAACTTCCTTGACAAAGATACCGGGTTCTCCAAGACTTTGGTTTTTAAGAGCAACCACACTAAAACCAAGGCCTCCATTAAATGGCTTCTCTATTGCAATATTTTCTATTTGCCTGCCCTAATAAATGAAAAATAGAAGCAATTAACTTACAATATTCTATTCATTTATCTTAAAATACACCCCCCCAAAAAAAAACTAAACAAGCAAAGCCTATTGAGAACCAAATTTCATGTATGGCTTCAACTTGATGTCATTACAAAATAATAACATTACATAGAATAGTGAAATTGACCACTAAACTAGTCCCCTTATCGCTTAGCCCGGACATTGAGGTCCTCCACCGAGGGTCTTCTACTGGTTCTCTCACTGCAAGAAGCAAAGTGACAGGGAACCAGGCAGAGGACCTTCTCAGTAGTGGCGCCCTCCCTGTGGAATGCCCACCCTTCAGATGTCAAGAAAATAAAGAATTACACAACTTTTAGAAGACATCTGATGGTAGCCCTGTATCAGGAGTTTTTTAATGCTTTTATTATGTTTTTAGATAAGCTGCCCAGAGTGGCTGGGGAAACCCAGCCAGATCGGTGGGGTATCAATACTATTATTATCTGTGTTTTTTTCATGGGGGTACGCAGGGGTACGCACACCCCTAAATATTTTGTTAATCTTTTTAAATTTTGTCAATTTACTATATTTATTTTTCCCAATTTGAACTATAAAATGGTGATTTTCTTGAGTCAAAATGAGAGTACCCCTAAACATTTTTTTAGAAAGAAAGCACTGATGATGATGATGATGATTACTACACACTTCCTGAGTTTTTACAAAAGGAACACTGAATGCATGCAAGAATCGAAGAAAATGCCACAAATTCAAGGTTTGGCAAGAACCTGCTCAAAAAATACTTAGAACATGAGCTTTCTATTACTTACCATTATACAATTATAATGCAACCCCCCCCCAAAAAAAATACACTTGCATGCTTTGCTGTACAAATGTAAAACTTAAAAACCAGAAACATTTGGAATTAATTGGATGAGCAATATATATTTAGTTTGCCAATGGTGCTGTGCCATACCTTTGCCATCCTCTGGATTGCCAAATTAAACTCATCAACTCCAGGCTTTGGAACTAGAGGAGTCATCTGATTGTTTTGGTTGCAAGTCATATAAAGGTTTCCATTAGCAAGAGAATTTTGATCAGCGTCAAACACCAGCAAACCTCTCCTGGTAAAATCAAAATCCACTGAACGATTTGGAGGCATGTAAGCGAGCTGTGGATAGCAAGGGAAGACATTAATTTACACATATAATTGTTTCTCCTGCCACTCGATTTGTGAGTAAGCGCTTCTTATTTATCTCAGGAGTGGCCAAATGTAGGAAAACCTCTAGGAAAACTTCAAATGTTAGGTTCAAGGCACGATAGCCGGCAGTTTGACCTCTGATGTTAAACCTTTGTATAACATTAGTAAGAGATCACAGAGTGGGGGGTGGGCCTCATGGTCTTCTATTTATTATCTATTTTAGTTACTGAATTTCTATCCCACCCTTCCTGCAAAAGGAGCCCACGGCAGGACCCAACCCCAGACATAGAACATAATTGTCTGAAGGCAATTAGTGAGTGATTTAGTAAATCCATGATAGATTACAATGATGATAAATTTACCATAGAAGTGACAAAAGATCAGCATTCACCCCAAGCAGATACATAGTGTAAATATTTCGATGAATATTTCATTAATTCATTCATTTCAATGAATATTTCATTAATTCATCCCTCAAACATAACCACCAGCATTGCTAAACTTCACAGTCTTTAACTTACTTGTTCTTTCAGTTGCTTGATTGACTGCTGAAGAGTCAGCATATGATTAAACAAGGGATTCTTGAGTGTATTGTACAGGAAAGCCAGATTATCGATCTGTGAAGTGTCTCCTCTCTCATGTAGCTTCAATAGCAGACGCTCCAAAATCCGCAGCACCTGCTGCTTATCTGTGGGATTCCATAAAAATCACACATTAAATGCCTGCTTTGAAATATTTGATTATTTGACCAAGAGATTCTTTTCCAGAGATGCCTACCTGCAACAGGATTTTCTGGCATCTTGGCTTATCTGTGCTGCAGTAGTCAAAATAATCTGCATTTTAAAATAAAAGTACAAGTTAAGTTGAGGTCAACATGTTTCTTTGTGGAGCAAAGATGTCACACACACACATAATACCTGTAATCATTCTCAAAAGCTGCTTCTTAAAATCCCACATTCAATCAAAATGTTTGGAGATCATAGGGGGATTACTATTGTGATAAATACAGTTTCTTCACTAACAGCACAATCTTAACCATATCCATTAATAAGCAAGTCCAATTGAATTCAGTGGAGCTTACTTCCAGACAAGAGGGGTCAGGACTGCAGCCTAAAGCATTTAAAAGAAAAAAGATTCCCCAGCCACAAAACAATACGTATTATCCAATATGTATTATTATTTAGCATAACACAAACAATGCTGAGAAGATGTGGCTATTTAGCTTCCTGCTACCTATAAACATAAAAGGGACCCAGCAAATTCAAAAATTTACACCCCTGCCATATTCTCCCATTATACGAGTTTAAATTCACATTGGATTACTGTTGGCCTCCCTGCTTTGGCACTCTTCCAAGTGGTGCTACAGCAGTGCCAGCCCTATCATTGGCGGCAGAATGAGGCAGCTGGTTTGGGATGTCACAAAAAGGCTTCATATGATTATTTAATTTATTACTATTGTATTTTACTATCAGGGAAGGTGAGAGGGGGTTTTGGGATTGTTCTGCCTTGAGTGGCAAAATAAACTTAACTGGCTGTGGCTATTTTGTGCATGGATTGCGGGAGGGCACACTTTGCTGTTCTGCCTTAGGCGGCAAATGTCTTGGCAGAGCCATGCCTGCCGCATCCAATCCTAGCTGCTTATTGCCAAGAGCAGGCAGAGGCAGCAACAGCTTAGGTTCTCTCTCTCTCTGGACAGACCCACTTGGCCCAGTCTCTTCCACAAAGCTGCCCAAAGGCAGTTCACAAATGACAGGAGATGTGAACCAGTGCTCACCCTGGGAAGCCCTGCTGGACCTAACCCTCCCTGTGTCACCAGCCACAGAGAAAGGGGCAACTAGAGGAAGGTGCAACACAGAAAGGGTCAACAAGAAAGAGAAGGGGGGCGGAGGCTCCTTACAGCTCCACTTGTTCCCTTTGTCAGGAGCGTGAGACACAACTGCCATCGGCAGGCAACTCTCTGAGCCCAAGAGGGAGAAAGACAACATTGGTGCTGCTGCCACTGCCCACTGTAGACAGTGGTGCAGCACAGGGAAGATGGGCCCCTTGTCCTCAGAGAGGCACAAAGCTCAAAGCTCAAATTCCACCAGCAGGGGTGGCTGCTAGACCTCAGAAACAGGTGGTGTGAGGTCAGTACAGGTGGGTCCACTCTCAACCTGTGGGTGGCCTCACAAGCCCCACCAGAGAGGCTGTGTAAAGACATGGAGAGACAGGAACTACTCAAGCAAGGTGCAGCAGCTAGTCAGGGGCCAAGGTGTGGGACCTGTTGCGCCATGACTGAGAGTTACAACCAGGCTGAAAATAGCTTTTCACCGCTTCTCCTCCACCCTGTCTTAGGTTTTGAACTGTTTATGTTAAAACTTTAAACAGGACAACTCCCAAGGCAGCCACCACCATGCAATAATCAAAACCCCTCGCCGGAGCCAAAACAAGGAAGTCCAGTGGGTATGGAAGTTTGCAGTTAAAATTAGAATTTCAATTTTTGTATTGTTATTAAATCTTTTTAGCCTTGGATAATTAGAAGGAAAAGCACGAACTGGGAACAAACTCCACAGAGATTTAAATCCCAGCTCAGGGCTCTGCAAAGCAGCCCAGCCCGAAGTGCGACAAGTGTTTTCGACGAAACTTAGAAACATCCAGGAAGTAAGTGGAGGGCGTCCTGTAAATGCCCCGCCGGTTGCTATTCCAGCGGCTGCGCGCTGCTTCTCTTTCCCGCAAATGACAGGGGGCGAGGAGAGGGTCGCCTGTTCCTGGACCCCCTCTTACCTGGTCTCTGCGGGGGGAGGAGAGCTCTGCCGCGGCTGCCTCTTTCGGATCTTCCACTCGCTCTTACCTGGGCGGAAGCGAGAGCCTGGATTCGAGCCGCGCCTCACCTGCAACACAGGAAGCTGGCAGCAAGGGGGAGCCGTGCCTTAGGCAAGGAAACCAACGCCGGGAGAGTCCGGATCTGGAGGGGAAGGAAGGCAGAGAGAGCGGCAGGCAGCAGGCGGCGAGGTTTCGCCCCGCTTGATTTCCGCGCGGTGTGAACCAACAAGCCCAAGGGCCGCGGTGAAGGCACTGGGGAAGGCACATAAAGAAGTGGGGAGAGACATAGAAGGAAATAATCCAGGGGTTGAGGGGGGGCGTGAAAGAGAAGCAAGATGAAGGGGAGATAAGCGAGAGGCGCCAGCGCGCCATTAATTCCCGACACGTTTGAATACGCGGCAGTGGCGAAAGAAAATCCAGCTGGTTTAGCAGTAGCTGTTGATGAAACCAGCAATATGCTCAACCCAAAACATGAAGAAATCATGAGTCAGTTTATGGGTTTTTTAAGTTGGGAAAAAAACCACAAGTCATATTTAGCTTTTACTTATTATTAGAACTCGGGATAAATAGTTCTTAAACTTTTCCTAAACGGACAGGAAATAATGAAGTTGCAGGCAGCCAAGTGTCTCAGAGATGCATTCTCAACTCCAGGATAGTTCACGTTAGTTATAAGAATCTTCTTAGCTAAGTATTGTTTTGCTGTTATTAATTACCTGCCCTTCACCAGGGCAACCCCCGGTAGAGCACATGGACACAATCTAATCTGGTAGAGCATGGAGTACGGTGGCAAGTCATCTCGGTCTAAAAGGGTCTGTAGCACCTGTGCCTCCAGTGGCAGTGAATCCAGGAGCAGGGAAGTGGGGTTGCAATCCTAAATTTACTTACCTTTGAGAAAGCCCCATTGAATTCAGTAGGGCTTACTTCTGAATAGACATGGTTAGGGTTGCAGCCTTAGTTACTACACAATACTCTTCTCTATATTTTTCTATAAAGTTAGCTTAAAACATTTAAATGCATGCTTACCAATCTCTGTTGCCAGTGAACCTCTTCACCCCTTTGGACCTAAAAAATACCTAACAGAAATTTTCAGCAGGTGAAGCTTTTTCTTATTATGATATACAAATATCCGTTTTGCGTGTGCATGTGAAACTGCTTAATTTCGGTGAAAGACCCCAGAACCCCGTTAGCTTTTTATTTTATTTTATGCAGCCTTTAGAGGTTGCGACTGTGGATGGAAGCGAGAGGAATCTATCAACGAGATCGGAAGGGATTCTATGCCTCCCTGGGCTTCTTCGGGAGCAGGGTTTCCTAAACTGGGT
This sequence comes from Podarcis raffonei, assembly GCF_027172205.1. Classification (NCBI taxonomy): domain Eukaryota; kingdom Metazoa; phylum Chordata; class Lepidosauria; order Squamata; family Lacertidae; genus Podarcis; species Podarcis raffonei. Next base: position 39,570,199 of record NC_070607.1, read on the forward strand.
CTCCAGCTGTTTTTGGACTACAACTCCCATCATCCCTAGCTAGCAGAACCAGCGATCAGGGATGATGGGAGTTGTAGTCCAAAAAAGCTTGAGCCCCAAGTTTGGGATTCCCTGTTCGGGAGGAAGGGTGGGATATAAATTGAATAAATAACACGACACAGGCATTAATTTGTGAGCTTGGCTTTATCCTTTGTTCATACTCTACATTCACGTTTATTTTATGATCCTATCAACCTCTGACCACCGCACGCGCTTTCGTTTTGAGATTGGGAGGGGGCTGAACATTTTAGTCAAGTTTCCGCGCTTCAAAGGGATCCATCTTAAGTAAGGGCAGCCGAGCTTCCTTTCGCAGCTTTGTTAGGAAAGCATCCATCTTTGGAAAAGGCACCCGGCTTCCCGTTTCGCCGCCTGTCTGTTTACCGGGGAGGAAATTATAAGGAACGGAAGCCATCTTTGCTATGGGAAAATGAAGGCTTCTCTGGAAGAACAGCGCCGCTTCTTCCGCCCCATTTCTAGGCCCGCTGGCCCTTTGGGAGAGGCGTCAACGCTACTAGATAGGGCGAAAACGTCAGCTGACCAGGGGGCTCGTTTTCCAACATGGCCGCCTGGCAGGAGATGCCGCTGTCAGGGAACAAGAGGAAAAAAGGCGGCGTGATCGCGCTCTGGTCCTTGGGAACCTTGTGCTTTGCTTGTCTCGCGGCGCAGGGCGCGGCGGGCGGCGACCCTTCTCTGAAGTGCGAAGACCTGAGAGTCGGCCAATATCCTGAAGCTGTGCGGAGGGCACCCAGCAGCGCCTGGTTGCCATGATGATGGGCCTTGCAATGGGTTGGGGAGGGCCGTGGGGCTGCCCCTTTTCCCGGCAGAGCTCCTGCGATTTAAAACACCCGGTGAGGTCTTCGCACCACTTCAGCTGCATGCTGGGCAGAAGCTACACCTGTTGAATCTTTTGTAGTCTTAAGGAGCACAGTAGCTCTGCCATACACAAAAAAGTGGCAAGATATGGGGGGAAATATATGTTTAAACCTCATGAAGTGACCTCATCAAGCAAGGCTCTCTGACATCAGGCAGTGATCAGGTGTAGAAAAAATATTTAATCTAAGTAAAAGGTATAGGACCCCTAAGTAGGGGAAGGGTTACCCCTCTTTTGTTTGCCGCTGTGCTAAGATGTATTTGAAATGGTTTTGGGGTGACATGTAGTACAATCACTTTATTTGAGTCTGTGATGTGTTGGATTAAAGGAATGCTAATAAAATTAAGCAGAAAAAGTCTAGTTCAAGAATGGAGAGTTTGGCTCTTCAGATGTTGTTGCACTCCAACTCCTGTTAGCCTCAGCCAGCACAGCCAGTGGTCAGGGATAATGGAAGTTGTAGTCTAGCAACATCTAGAGATCCACAGGTTCCCCACACCTGTTCTAAACAAATGGGCCGCCTATCTGAGGCTCCTGGGTCATATTTTGTTGTGGATAAAAGTACAACATTTAATTGGTTTAGCAGAGCAAGAAAGCCAGGATATTAAACTATGTTTTAAATAACATATTTTTAGACCATAGTTTAATAGCATCTTAATTTGTTATGAAACTGCTAACTGCCATTTCTGGATTGGATAAAATGGGAAACTATACTGAATAGGTTTAATTGTAGTTCATACAAAGGGCTGTCTGGGTACAAGCAAAAATCTTCCTCAGATTTTGGCTTATTTAAACCATTATATGATTGTCTGATCTCTTCCATTTTGTTTATCTCACATTATTAGGAAGAGATAGATAAATACCAGGAAACTCTGTGTCTCTTGTAAAGCCTAGTTAAGCACTTTGTTTTTCAAATACAAAGTTTATATGTTTATATACCCAAAATATTAGTAATAAGAAGGAAAACAGGCCACTTCCGCCTGTAAAATCTTAGGCAGATAAAAACAATTTATCGTAATTTACTGTGTTGTTATTGTTGAACACTTAACATGGGAGTTCAATTTATACTTGTTTTCCTTAATTATTCAAACATATATTTGTGAAGATCCTAAAATAGACAATGAAACACAAGAACCTTTGAACTGTACAAATCACACTGCTTATGGTAAGGAGTTTAGCAATAGAATGCTTTTAGTCTAGCTACTGGTGCATATTATTTGACTAAATGCTGCTCATGATAAACACTAGTTCCCGCACCCCATATTGATCATGTATAGTGGTGATCAGTAACACTGTGTATGGCACAATTTATAATTGAATGCATAATTGGTGTATTTATTTACAGTGGTATGTGAACCTCTTTGGTCCACAACCTTCTATGCACCTTGATAGTCTATGTTATTTGTACTTCACAGTCTTGTCATATATATTTTGTTTAGCACAGCATAGTGTCATAGGCGCAAAGAAATTTGTTTAACTATTTTATCATGCTAGTCATTACTTTATAATGTTAATTCAGAAAACTTTAACTTGTATATTTCCACTTTTTCCAGAAAATATTTTATATTAAATCTGTAGTACAGTTGCATTCTTCTATGTGTAGTATTAGCTATCTTGATAAAAACATGCATATCTTTATTTCACTTGTTCTGTATTTGAGGCCTTTCCCTGGAGTTTAGTGCAGAATGCTTTTTTTTTTTGCCCGCAGTCGCCTGTCTTCCAGCACCAAATATTACTTGCAAGAATTTATTTGGGAATGAAACCCAATTTACTGGAAAGGAAATTGGATTTTACAAGCCTATAGAGTGTCGAAACGTGTAAGTGAATATTTTTGTTCAATATATAATGCCACCACTTGTTGTAAAGCTTGGCTAAATTAATTATAAAATATACTTCAGCCACTTCCTTAGCCTGAAGTGTGATTTAGCCCTCTTCCTTCTCAGCTCTATGACAGGAGAGTGTAGAGGAGTAACACATCAGTTTTAAGAAATTGTAGTAAAACTGCTTTCCATCTAAAAGGTTCAGGCCCAGTTTTGGCACAGAAACTGCTTGGGTCGCCTTGTATGATTACCTCTGTCAGGGGAGAGACAGGGAAAATATGTCCCTGTTAATTCTCCTTTACTTCTCAGCAACTTTCAGTACCATCAACCATGGTATCCTTCTGGAGTGGCTGTCTGCGTTGTGGGTGGGTGGCACTGCTTTGTGGTGGTTCCAGTCCTACTTGGATGGTTGTTCTCAGAGGGTGATGCTTGGGGAGCGTTGTTTGGCTCTGTGGATGCTTCATTTTGTGGTCCTTAGGGTTTGATTTTATCCCCCATGCTGTTTTAACGTATACATGAAACTACTGAGTGGGGTCATCCAGAGGTTTGGAGTATGTTGTGAGCAATATGCTAAGAACCCACAGCTCTACTTCTCCATTACATTTGCAGGTGTGGCAGTGGATGTCCTGGACTAAGGTCTTGCCTTGTTAATGGACTGGATGAGAGCCAAGAAACGAGCTCAATCCAGAGACCTAGACACTACTGAATGGGTGACTCCTTAGACTGGATGTATGAGAGGTTGCCTGCTCTTGATGGGGTTACTCTCTCTCTGAAGGAGCAGGTAGAACAGCTTCCATTGCTGTTCCTTGAGGCTCAGGTGACCTCAGTGGCATGGAGTGCCTTCCATCAGCTTTGGCTGCTGACCCAAATGCACCCTTATCTTGGTAGAGGTAGCCTAACTTCTGTTGTCCATGCTCTGATAACATATAGGTTAGATTACTGCAACATTTTATATTGGGGGGGGGGGGCTGCCTCTGAGGACAGCTCGGAAACTTCAGCTGGTTCAGAATTCAGCAGCCAGATTGCTCACTGGGGCAAGGTGGTTTGATTTAACAAATTGTTTTCATCCACATTTCTCTCCTGTTTCTAGAAATGGTTACTCCTACAAAGTAGCAGTGGCTCTGTCTTTATTTCTTGGATGGCTGGGAGCAGATAGGTTTTATCTAGGGTATCCTGCGTTAGGTGAGTGATTTATCTTCTTAGTATTAGGCTACCTCTATGGCTCACTATGCATCAAGGCAGTATTAAGAGCAGGTGCCATTCATACTGTAAACAAAGATGATTACACTGAAGATTATGATGTATGTGTATTTTTGATCACAGCTAGAATGTGAAGTAATGATAAGTACAATTTGTGACCTAAATTTATGCCATGTATATGATGAATAAGCATTAAAACTCAGTTGGTAGGCTAGTCAAATTAACCACCGTATTTTAAAAGTAAATATTTTTCGCAAGCCTGCCATTTCAGATCACATTGTGAAGCTTCTCCATTGAATTCCATGTTTACAAGCCATGCCTGCTTCCTAGGCATCTGTGTATCAAAGAGTAAAAAGAGGACTTAATAAATCCTTGGGCTTTTTCCTCTTGCCCTCAGCAGCCTTTCTTAAGAGAATTCTCAGTCAGGCATTAGCCCCTTAGTCTGTCCTGCCCTTGACCACACTGAAAACTTACTCACATGATATGCTCCTCAATCTTGCCTATAATCCTGATAGATCTACATTAATCACATAGCTTTAAATATCCTCTTTCTTCTCTCCTTTCTTCCCTGCTCCCAAATTTAAACTACTTTTGTCATTTTGATACCCTTCTTGGCTGTATACCCTGTAAAATTAGAGTATTCCACAGTCTTAATACTGTAGTTACTAAGAAATATGAGTTGGTATTTGATCCTCAATGTGATCTGGTATAAGTCATTTGGCTTAGGCTTTGTCTGAAAACATTCGTAACTTGGTAAAAAAATAATCATGGTTTTAGTATAGCAATCTGCCTGATACTATGCATGCTTGCTGAGGAGTAAATGCCACTGAGTTTAGTGTGTTGAGGCTATGCTTGTATACTCATTTATCCAAATAAATAGGACTTTTGAAAAGAATCAGGGTAAAAGACAACAAAAACAGCCAATGTGATTGACAACACCCACTCATATGCTTCACTGAGGTCAAGGAGTTAAAAGGAGTTGATGAAGTGGATGTAGCCTACCTTGATTTCAGCAAGGCATTTGACAAGGTGCCCCATGATATTCTTGTAAAGAAGCTGGTAAAATGCGGTCTTGACTATGCTACCACTCAGTGGATTTGTAACTGGCTGACTGACCGAACCCAAAGGGTGCTCATCAATGGTTCCTCTTCATCCTGGAGAAGAGTGACTAGTGGGGTGCCACAGGGTTCTGTCTTGGGCCCGGTCTTATTCAACATCTTTATCAACGACTTGGATGATGGACTCAAGGGCATCCTGATCAAATTTGCAGATGACACCAAACTGGGAGGGGTGGCTAACACCCCAGAGGACAGGAACACACTTCAAAACGACCTTGACAGATTAGAGAACTGGGCCAAAACAAACAAGATGAATTTTAACAGGGAGAAATGTAAAGTATTGCACTTGGGCAAAAAAAATGAGAGGCACAAATACAAGATGGGTGACACCTGGCTTGAGAGCACTACATGTGAAAAGGATCTAGGAGTCTTGGTTGACCACAAACTTGACATGAGCCAACAGTGTGACGCGGCAGCTAAAAAAGCCAATGCAATTCTGGGCTGCATCAATAGGAGTATAGCATCTAGATCAAGGGAAGTAATAGTGCCACTGTATTCTGCTCTGGTCAGACCTCACCTGGAGTACTGTGTCCAGTTCTGGGCACCACAGTTCAAGAAGGACATTGACAAACTGGAACGTGTCCAGAGGAGGGCAACCAAAATGGTCAAAGGCCTGGAAACGATGCCTTATGAGGAACGGCTAAGGGAGCTGGGCATGTTTAGCCTGGAGAAGAGGAGGTTAAGGGGTGATATGATAGCCATGTTCAAATATATAAAAGGATGTCACATAGAGGAGGGAGAAAGGTTGTTTTCTGCTGCTCCAGAGAAGCGGACACGGAGCAATGGATCCAAACTACAAGAAAGAAGATTCCACCTAAACATTAGGAAGAACTTCCTGACAGTAAGAGCTGTTCGACAGTGGAATTTGCTGCCAAGTAGTGTGGTGGAGTCTCCTTCTTTGGAGGTCTTTAAGCAGAGGCTTGACAACCATATGTCAGGAGTGCTCTGATGGTGTTTCCTGCTTGGCAGGGGGTTGGACTCGATGGCCCTTGCGGTCTCTTCCAACTCTATGATTCTATGATTCTATTCTATTCTATGAAGCAAGTGTGTGTGTGTTTGTGTTTGTTCCTTCTAGGATTCTTCATGGCTTGAGATGAAGTCAGGATAAATCAGTGTTGTCCCAATTGATACCAGCAATCAAAATGATTGGCAGCACCCTATCAAACATACACAACAAAACTGAGAAGGGTCTGGGAAAATATCTACCAGTCCAAGAAACTTTTTTTTAAAAAGAGAATTCATTCACATGTGAATATCATAGGCTTAGAAAATAGGTTAGTAGACATTTCAGAGATATTAACTTGTGTGGAATCATAAAAAAATCTCTTAGAGCCATTTTATCATGGTTTTTGTCTTCACAAAATGACTCCACATTAGAAAAGCTTTTCCGTCTTGGCATGAAATGTACTGCCAGACATCAGTACTTGGGCATATAAGGCGCCTGTCAGGTCCCTAAAATGCAAGCAGCTCTACAGGAAGACTTCCCTGACTGTTGCCTCAGCAGAAAATGCTATAGAGGTAGAAGACAAGTATCTTTTAAAGAATTGGCACATGTTGCTTTTCTGTTATTTTTGCATTTTTTCCCTGTTGCCAGTAAATATTTTGGTAGTAGCTGGCCTTGCTGTTTTGAGACACTGTTGGCAGGAGTGGTGCCTGTGCTTTTATATGCTTGGCTAAAGATGTTTTAATTATTTATTTGCCCATATTTTTATAAGTGTAGCAATCCTCATGTACCCATTTGGAATGAAACCCATTCAGATTATAGAGTGTCATTTTGGTTTTTCCCAATGGAATAGCAACCCATTAAGTCTGTCATTCTTCTTCATGTTAGACAAATAGACAGTTCTGTGACTCCAGTGTATTATTACAACGCTTACAAATACTCTGCTCTCCCATGTAAGCAAATGTAGTTTGTTCCAAATCTTTCCTAAATTGCTACAACATTGCTACTATATTAACACTGTTCTTTTTTTATCACTTTTGTCTTGGATTGGAAGCTGTTTGGACAGGGACCTGGCCATAGCATTAAATGGACTAGCATTAGATAAATATAAAATTCTCAACGGCCATCTTCCATAATATCAGGGAGCAAGTCCCTACCAATCAGTTTAATAATAATAATAATAATAATAATAATTTTTATTTATACCCTGCCCTCCCCAGCCAAGGCCGGGCTCAGAGCGGCTAGTTTAGAGGGTTTTCTTTCCCCCTTATACTTTCTGTACTGAAGTCATTTACATGTAGCTGTCTAAATTTACAGCCTGGGGGTGATATCTACTGTCATACTTGGAGTAGACCAATTAACATCAATGAATTTAAGTCACTTAAGTCTATTAATTTCAATGGGTCTAACTCTTTACTTAGTTGGAGATCACCCTGTGTTTGTTTGTGGCCATTCCAAGTTACCCACCGTATTTTGCTAATTGTAGTGTACCAGTCAAAGCCACATCTCTCCCTGCAAAAATTCTATTTGGGGGGGGGGGTGTATGTGTAAAGTAAGCACTGAAAAATGACTTCTTGGCTACACATATTCTTCTTCAGGATAACACTCAAGGGCTTCTAAGGAATTGAAAGATGTTTTATGAAGGAAAATATATCGTTGTCTAAAAACTAACACTCTAAACCTTTTTATGCTCTTCAATGTATGATTGTCACTTAATTCACAGGTTTATTAAAGTTCTGCACAGTAGGATTTTGTGGAATCGGTAGTTTAATAGACTTCATTCTGATTTCAATGCAGGTAAGCTTGCAACATCAGAATAAAAGACATTGGCTAGGATCCAAAAAGCTACTTAGATTTCTGCAAGGGACTTGTGCTAGCCCAGCAGAATTCTCCTTTCCCCCCATTTGAACAGCTGATTCCCATGCCATGTCAATAACTGCTTTTAAAACTTTCCTCAGTTTCAAAAGCAGTTTGCTATAGGGCTGTTCTGTTTTTTAAAGAAGATGTTTTACATTTTTTTTTATTCCAGCAGCTCTAGTTTATTAACACTTAATTTATTTTTGAATAGTAGGAGTTATATAACAATGAAATATTTGTATCATTTCCGAAAGAGGCCCCTGGAACACAATTTTTCCATACCTTAGTCACTGCTGGGAAAAGTGAAATCATGTGGGAGGTGGGTAGAGAGGAGGGGAAAACACTAATAAAATATATGAAGCCTGGCAGTCCAGAAAAGTGTGTGAGAGAGGTTCCTAGATTTCAGATTTCTTTTATTTATTAAAGACTACATATTCAGATTGTTTTGTTCTGAGGCCAGTCTTCCACAATTGGGAGGATTTTGCTTTCCATTGTTGTAGTATTAGTCAGCTTATAGACCCATGCCACCTAATTTTTACTTATAACCTATGTTACATACAGGCAACTCCCCATTTGCACACATTCAAGCCATGCGCGACTGCTGATGCGCACACCATTTTCAGCTCTGGAAGGGGGTAGGGCAGACTTACATGCATCCCGCCAACACGCACAGTGCCTTGGAATGCAACCCCTGCATAAATGGGGAGTTGTCTGTATATAGTTGAGAACCACAAAGATAAAGCCACAGTATCTGCTAGTCTCAAAATGCATGTTTTGCTATGTGATCTAAACCAAGCACTGCCAAATCATATGAGCTGATTTAGCCTCCATGTATTTCAGCTTGAACAGCCGGCTAAAAATGTTGACTTAACCTTTACCTATCTGACTGATGTTCACTATTTCTTGACATCATGCTCTCTTGGTCGACATGTAATAGCAAGTATGAGTAACATGTTCTATATTCAATCTGTATTAATATGCTCCACCAAGCATATTTCTATGTGACTGAAGAGCCAGAACCACACAAAAAGAAAGTAAATTTTAAAATGTATTAAAACTAAATAACTGGCACATTGTGAGAAATTGTAAATATCCATTTAAAATGGCGAAAGCATGAGATGAATAAACAGAAAGTTACATAAAAGTGATCATACTACAATAGATGTAGTAATGGGGCTACTACAGATGCTGAAGAGAAGAAATAGGAAGTGTTTGTATTAACTATGTGAGATAAAACAAGAAATTATAAATGAAAAATGAAATATAAGAAAGCAGTTACCCTAATACCCTCCCTGCAGTCTAGCTAACTCAAAAACAGTAGGAAAGTTTCACTTTATTATAAAGGTATTCTGAAACAATATACAAAAAGTTACTTAAGATTTTAAAGCAAGTAAATTAAATGTATGATACAGAGATATGTGTTTCCCAAATATTGAGATAGAATTAAGGGCTTTACGGAATAATGAGTAAATAAATGACTTTAAATTTGGAAAATATTAAGCAAAGGTTTATATCTACAAGAATTGCTATGGTAAGGGCTACTGGTTTCTGTTGGAAATATTTAGCTAAAATAATTCATAAGGTTTAGGGGAAATAAAAAATAGAATGTAAAAGGAAAAACCCTAGAAAAACTATGAAGCTACTCCTGGAAGCACGTTTCCTCGTCTTAGCAAACAGACAACCTACTCTCCATCTCCCCACACCACCAAGCTAGCATGCCTTCAGGGAATGTGCTGTTGAGGAGGGGGATGCCAATTAAGTTAAATGTAAGAAAATAGGAGGGAGAGAGAGAGAGAGAGAGAGAGAGAAGCCCCCTCCTTGGTAAAGTCCACTTCTTTATGGGTTTCACTAATATAGAGCCCCTCTCATTTCAAACCTCCTGACACAATCCAAATACTTTGCTCATTAAAATTACTCTTTAATTACTTTAGGCCTTGACCCAATATTCAAAATTTGTGCCTCTTTCTTTACTTTCAGCTCTGAGTCTTTCAGCTTTCCTTATCAGAACTATGTTATAAATTCTGCCCAAGCCTGGAAGAAGATCCTTGAAACCACCTGGTTCCTAGCTAAGATTGTACTCTCCTTTCTCAAACTAATTGCCCCAAACAAAGGCTTCTATCTCTAAACAGGGAAGAAAATATTTGTTAACATAAAAATAATCTTGTAATGTAACAAGCATATAGTATAAAGGCACACTCCTGGGCAATTAGTGGAAAACGGGTGAAGACATCACTCACCACAAACTTGAGTACCCAGTTCATATCTTACACTCCCCTTTCATGCCATAGTTTGTAACTGGGGCCCTTTTCCTTGAACAGTTGCTTCCTGGTTTAATTAACAGAGAAATAGGTAACTCTTAAACTGTGAACAGGAAACTTGTACAATCAAAAGGTACCCCAAAACAGAAATAGATGGAAGTAATATTTTATTCCAGTCCCAATTAAACAAAAAATCTGTATTGTTCCAGCACAGGTTTGAATGGATCACAGTGATAAATCCTCTGTTTCCTTGTTTTTAATTAGAATTGGGAGAACCATAATTTGCTCATCTGCAGCCCCGTTGGTGCTGCTATCAGAGAGCTGTCAACCATCCAGACACATATCTTCAAAGGAAGATATAGGGCCCATCACTGTGTTTATCTCAAAGTTAGAATTGTAGGAAGAATTATCCCTGTATCCAATTATGCTTTCTCATTAAAATATTTGACCTAGGCATAATAATAATCATGGCTTACTGGAACCAAACTTTTGTTCATATGATCTACTCCTGTACAGCCCCCCAGAACCCAGAAAATAAGTTCAAAAACCAACCAGATCCAACCATGTTGTTAAAATTTTAAAGACAAACAACGTATTATAATATTAATATTTTAATATATATACTTTGCCTTTTTTCCTGACAGGGACTCAAGGTGCCTTACAGCTAAAATAGAAACAACTTCCATTCATTTGAAGGGATTTGCTCTACCCTCAAATTCCACACCTCTTCTTGAACCACAATATCATAAAACATAGAGGTGTAATGCTAGTAGGGTAGGTAAGGAATCCTGGGGTGGCAGATAGAACTTAAACTTCAGGACCAAACAATTAAGTTGCTATCAAGCATAGTTATAGACATTTCCACTCTGTTTTTGACACTTGGAAGGTAGGTTATTAATTTTTGGATGTTAACTGCCAGTGATTACAGTTCTCTGGCTTAAAATACAGGAAGGGTTTGTGGGGTTTGTTTTTTTTAGCAGTGGGGCTTAGAATAGATGAGTTTTGGACCTGCCAGCTAATGATTAAAAATAACTTTCAAGGTTTAAAATTATTGTACGCCAGAAATATAATACTCATGGATTCAAGAGGAGTTTTGGCAGAATAATTTCATGTATTGACACATTTCTCAGTTTGCCATTACAAAGGAAGAAATACATGTTTGTGGAAGTTTTATACAATATAGAAATACAGACATTAAACTCCTTGATTTAAATCTACCCATTCAGGCTCCTCTCAGCTTCTCTGTTCAGCTATGTTAGCACTTAGGTAAAACTGATGTGACATTAAAACTCCTAGAACATAATTTCACAGCATGGGAGGGGGAACTGTAATTATGAGCCTATCCTATATAATACTGAACTTAATCCATTACAATAGTGTGCTTGAAACTGCATGTTGCCATCATAGGTATAAATGAATTTGTGAGGTTTCTGGGATGAATTGTAAACACCTGCCAATTAAACATTTTAATGCAAAGATCAGATTTTTAGTTGGGTCAGCTTTTATATTAAATTAAAGAAAGTTGAGGATGAGAAGGATGTTTACAAAAGGGAATGTTTCCAGATTATTTTGGCACTATGTTTTTACTTCCTAAACAGCCTTAAATGGTTGCTGAAACTGTTGCTTAGTAAAAACATTTGATTGTGCTTGACACTTGAAGAGCTGGTTCTTTTAAACACAAAACAGTGTTTCTGAATTTCCTAAACACAGATGTTTGTGGAAACATGTGTCAGTATTCACATGTAAAGGTAGTGTGATTTCCACCCTATTGTTGAAACTTCAGAAAATGTCAGCAGTGTTATAACAATTTATACATGCTACTGCATATTCTCCTGTAGGAATCTTGTGGCTTTTGTTTGCTTCTAAGTCTCAGCTGCACCTAAAGATTCATGCGCCCACCACCTGACTGAAACTAAGCAGGTCTCAGTCTGGTTAGTGCCTGGATGGGTGACTGCCTGTAAACATTCTTGGGTTCTGAGCAGGGAGAATATATAAATGAGTCACCCGACAAACATTTAAAAGAGAATTCCAGTCATATTTGTTTTGGAATAATAAGCTCTAATAAGTAGTTTTAGCTCTAATTAGAGGTTTTATGTCTTGCTGGGCTAGGGTAATGGTTTTAATAGATTCTTTTTCATATATACTGTTCAAAATCGTATTTTGTTTTATTTTTGTTCAAAATGATTTTAAATATATATATATTGTAATGCATTCTCTTTTAGATCGTTGGACCTTCTGATGGCTCTAGTTACATCATAGATTATTATGGAGCAAGACTTACCAGACTGAGTATTTCTAATGAGACATTCAGAAAACCACAATTATACCCTTAAACATGCCAGTAAGTGCCTTGATTTGGGTATGTTAAAAATTCATTAATTGATTAATAACTATTACTCTTGTAAAATGAAGTATGCATGGCACAGAGGAGTCGAATGCTTGTTTCCTGTCATGTAACAGAAAACCAGAATAACTGCACAGTTCCATGATCTTTTTGTAACCAACCCCCTACAAATTCTAGGGAATTTTGTAACTAATGCAAGAGTATCTCTTTTTAGTGTTCAAAACTGCATTCACTCATCACATGCAACTTCCCCTCACCTATGATAAGAACACACAGCAGTGCAAAGACTCCAAACTCTCATTTGTCTTGTGGTTTGCAGAAGGTAGAAACAATGTGATTCTCTTCTTAACAGTGGCAGAGGAGGCTGTTCATTACCTTCTCCACAGTGAACCAAGCCAATATTTGTGGATCTCACTTGAAAAGACAGCAAGATGCAGTTTTTGGCAAAAGCAATGTTTAGTTACCCCACATTTTGCCTCCTCTTTCCTGTAGGTGGAGCCAAACCCCATAACCAAATACCTTATGCCTATTGAAACAAGTGCATTGCAAAGGTCAGGTTATAAGCTCAGCACTGATCCTGTCTGTGTTTAGCCTACAAGGAAAGCCTATATAGTATTGTCTGCTGCTGTGTTGATGCATCAAGTTTCTAGACTATTCAACAATTTCAAAGATTATCTTCCATTAGTATAATTACTATATAAATCGCATTTTGAAGAAGTTTGCAACATGTACTTTAAATCTACAACTGAATTGTTCAGTAACACAGCAATCAAATTGGGATCATGTTCATTTTTAAGTTTTCCCACTAGCAAAAGTAAAATTAAGAAATAGCATGGAAAACGACTGTGCTCTGAATTTGTTTTAGTTTCATAATTAATATGCCAATACCCTGGCTTTCACTCCAACACATGTATATGTGTGGCAACTGAAAGGGCTCATGACTTGGCTGCCTCTAGACCTTCAAACCCTATATATATTTTCTGCAATCACAAATGGAGCTGTTTATATGCGTGAAACTGGCATATAGATGAACTGGCATTGGTTCATCTTCACAAATATTGTCTACTCTGGCAGCAGCTCTCAAGGAAAGTTTGTCAGTTAAAGATCTCAAGCAGGTATCCTTGCCACCCAAGTCACCTGAGATCCTTTAACTGAGCATGCTGGTACCGCTAACCTTCATATCCTCGTGGTACCTTTACCCCCAAACAGGCGCATGGGACAACTGAAGCAAACTAGCCATAAAAATTCTAGTTTTCTAGAGTGACATCCTATGTTCCTGACAGGTCTGTCTTATGCACTGAGAAAAGGCACATTTTATATGAAATAGGGAGAAGGCTTGAAAACACACATGGGACTCATGTACCACCTGGTAGTCTGGTTCACATATCATGTTACGGCAAAGCATGGCTTAATAAAAATGTGCCAGCTCCCAGGGAAGAGATCATGGCCACTTTGCTCCTCCCTACTTGTTTTGCTGCTGTGCTAAGCTGTGGTTTGGCTTAGCATTCAAACTCAAGCTCATGACTTAGCTGTCTCTAGACAAATCACAAACTGAAACTAAGGTTTGTCCTATGGTTTTTACAGCTCATGGTTTGTCAGGGAGAGCTAAATCATGAGCCCAGTTTCAGATGGCACCCTAAGCCAGGCCACAGCTTATGGCAGGAGCAAAATGACTGGGGAGGAGCACAGTGACTGTTTTCACCAGGAACCCACCCATTGGCTCATTTGTGCTAAGCCAGTGAGTTCTTTGGCTCAGTTGGTGCCATGTGGTTTCCCAATACAGTTGAAAACAGCCGACAGATATTTCTCAGGATCATATTAAATGACTTCCATATTAAACTTCTGTATTGTAAGTTTGCAGGCATGCAAGTTTGCAACTTCAAGCGATCAGAATGTATTTGTATCCTGCAATTACAAATCGTACCAAGGATACCATTCATTTGCATTGTTTTCCAGTGTATAAAAGTTTGCTATTGAAATGTGTCTATTTCCTTGCTGGTTCACAACCAGGTGACAAGAAGTAGGTGATTTATAGCTGTCTACTAGCTCACATATGCATTTTGCTGCTACTGGTGTTTATCTCTAGGGTATGCAATAGTTTAATGTGCTTAGCTATACTTTAAGTCAGAGTTTGTCAGCATGTACCCTCCAGATGTTACTGGACTACAGCTCATATCATCCCTGGCCATTGGTCATGCTCACTAGAGTCCAGCAATATCTGGAGACACCACAGTGGCTATCCCTGCTTTAAGCTATAGACTGACGTAGAGCAAAGAGGAAGAGGCTCAGAAGTCAGCTAATCTAGCTGCCACCCATGGGCAGCTATGTTAGCTGACTTCTGAGCCTCTTCCTCTTTGCTCTGCGTCAGTCTATAGCTTAAAGCAGGGATAGCCACCCAGCAGCAGCTGTGTTCTACAGTAGTATCCCAATGACAAGCCCTGGGAATGAACATAGATAAAAGGTATGGTTGGAAGAGAAGATGCAGCTCATGTCTATCCTATAACCAGCCTTATAGAATTTTAGTCCTATGAAAGGGAGCAGAAAGGAGAACAAAAGTGAAGAAAATCCAAGCTCCATTCTTGCTGCAAATGGGGGGCAGCTGTTGTTCAGGCTTTGAGGGGGATGTGTGTTTGACTGTGCTGTTGCAGAGGGGACTCAAGAGGCTACTATTGTGCTCTGGGTTCCTGTGGGACAAGAGGCAGCTTCACAAACTGTCTTTCATTTATGGAAGCTATACAACCACTCATGCTTTCCCAGTGACAGGAATTAATCATTTAATACTTTGATTTCTTCCAGAGTTCAGCCGAACAATAACTAATGGAAGGGGTCTGCCTTCAAAGGACATGATTTGATGGAAGCATCTGTGTCATCAGTTGTCTCGTTGTCTCTGCGCATGCCAAAAAGCAGAAGACAGCTTCATCATACACAGGCCATGGTTTGGCAATAACCATAGCCCTGACAAGAATAGGACAGTGACTTTGCTTTTAAATTATTTTGTTAAATAAGAATAAACAATGGACATAAATTATGGAGAATGCATCATGAATTACTGCACAATGGACTTAATACAAATTGCATAAAAACTCTGGAAAGCGTATGTGCGAACATAAAAGTAAAGGCAGGAAGAAATGACCTCAGATTCAGCATCCCTTTCCTGACTGCTCTTTAAAAGCAAGAGGAGAAGTCAAACAAAAAAATGTTGTTTTACAGATGTACCAAGTTCCAGCTCATTCATTCTCTCCCTCCCTTGCATCAAGTACATCCTGTACTTTTGGCAACAAGTTGACTGGATATTTAAAAGCTGCGAACTGCTCTGAAAGTTTCACATAGTGGGTTATGGGCCATGTGTGTTTGATCAAAATTCAATTACTGCACTGTGCCAGGCTTGGAAACCTATCATTGCAAGTTATGAAGTATGACGAAATAAGCTACTCTAATTGGTTCAGTATGGGGAGCAGTCTCAACCAAGCTTGTTATGATAAATAGCTTCCTGTGTTAAAGGTTCTCTGGAGCTTAAGTGTCTTGGCTCACCTCCTTCAACAGAATAAGAATATTGTTCCCTAGGAACACTTACATCACTGTCCCTCTCCCCAATTCAGAGCTAAATGTTTGTAGCATTTTCATCTTGCTGTTCGTGAGGAATATAAACAATGGTCATTGCTGTCATTTCCCTTGTCTTCTTTCTGTCACTTTTTCCAATCATAAAGCATTTTTGCTTTTCCCAGTATGAAGAGAGGTATAAAAAGTCTCTTAATATTTCAGCACAACTACCGTTGGCAATTTCACTTTTGTCAGCTTTGTTGCCACCTGGAAACTGTTGTTTAAAGTCAAGTCCACTTCATAAGAGCTAAAATAAGAGGGGAATGCACTGTGTCTCTAAGCCTACATCAGCACTTGTTAAACGAGTTGCTGAAAGAGCGAGCTCAGTTACTGACCTCATAGTTTTACTTATGGAAGCAGTGTCTGTTCTCTTATTCTCACAATAGCCAGCTGTGAAGGAACAAGCCCAGAACAACCCCTGGCTAGATAGATAGATAGATAGATAGATAGATAGATAGATATAGTCGGCAACAAGAGTCTTTGTAAAAAGATGGCTATCCAACACTCAGCCGTTTTAGAAGGATTTAAAACTGTTTGCCTGCCATTTTGTTAAGAGGAAGCTATGGAATATATATGCCTTTCCTTTAGTGGTTTGACCTGCTGGACTCATTTACGTGTACAGGTCATAATGTGGTCCTCAATCTTCTACGTTTGATAATTGAGCTTACCAAGTGCTGTTATCCAGTTACCATTTGTTTTCTGAGCTTTGATCTCATCATAGCTTGCCATAATATTTAAATGTCCTGTTTAACCTTCTGCTAAGAGATGTGCGTAATGCTGAAGTCGGCATTTCCAGTTTATGCTAGATCCACTGCAAAAAAAGAGAAATGTTCCATTTTAAAAAGCAATCTCCTTAGTCATCACTTAATCAAGCGATGACTAAGTGCAGCAATACAAAATTAGGGGGAGGAAAACTTGGTACAATAAATTTGAGTATCTACGTCAGAGTAGGATGAGAAATAAACCCTGCCGTTGCTTTTGTAAATCAGATGTGATCAAATACTTTAGGATGGGAGGAGGGAGCATGTTAAATGTCCTTAGCTTGAATATTGAACTTTGCAGATTTTTAAGATTTATTTATTTTTTAACAATAGCAGGTAGATGATAGTAATCATGTTATGGCTTTTAATAAAGTTCTGACAAGAAGTAACTTTACCTTTAAAAATAGAATGTGACTGCAGGCACTTATGCTAATCTTCCTTTTGGCAAATCAGCTTTTTTTGTATTGAATCTCGCTTGATTGAATAGCACTGGAGCTGCCAGAGTAAATGCTATTATCAATGCACAGTAATTAAGGAAATAGTCCTTGTCACTCGAACAGCGTCCAGGCTGTGCCTGCTGTAATAAAGTTAAATGATAAAGAAATCTCTTTAAATAAAGTGCAGCTACTGGAGTGTGGTTACTTCTGAAATGCAGTGGAACAATGCAGTGGAACAATTACTGGTGATAGGAAAATATGCCCACTGAACACAATGAGAATGTAGACTTCCAAAACATATAACATATAGCATTAAACAATTAATCTTCTGATTTAAAGCTAGAGAACCATGTTTTAATCCTCCAGCTCTCAATATTGACAAGCACAGAGCTTTTTTCGTCTTTCCTGCACTTATATCTTTTCAAGGTATAATACATGGTTATTAACAAAGTGTACCTGGATTTTGTCAAGCTGACTTGTACTCTGATATCTAACATACCATAGTCTATCTAGGGTATGAACACCTCCTGTTTAAAGGTTAAGGAATTTAGCATGAGATACAACTAACTGATACTAGCAATAATTGGGTGTCACTCTTCTGTGCCAGTTTTTGCACATCAAATGCTTTTCCTTCACTACAACAGCTAAACACAAGCTACTAAAAAACTACCTAGAAAGCCTCTACTTCTTCTGAGTCATAGTTTGAAGAGACTATTCCTAGTTAAGGTATTGGGATTGCTGTCTAAATTCAAAGGGATTCCAGTCCAAATTAAAGTTAAAACTGGTAGTGCAGGAGTTCAGAGTGACAGTTAACCATACTTGCAGAAATACAATGCAACTAGTAGTTTAGAAGTGACAGTGACATAAAAACTAGGTTCAGACTGAATCTAGACAGCAGGTTACCAGGTTGCCACGCATTATGCAAGTGGTAGTTCAGGTTAAGGAGCGAAGCAAGGGCTTGTGCTAATGGAATGATGCGCTGTGAAATAATTTGCAGGGCACGATAGCAAAGAGACTGAAGAGAAATGAAAAACGTTAGGAAGTATGTTACATACAGTAGAACAACATAGCACTATGTGGTATAGTGGTTAAGAGTGGTGGACTTGTAATCTGGTGAACCAGGTTCACTTCCCTGCTCCTCCACATGCAGCTGCTGGGTGACCTTGGGCTACTCACACTTCTCTGAAGTCTCTCAGCCCCACTCACCTCACAGAGTGTTTGTTGTGGGGAAGGGAAATGAGAATGTTAGCCGCTTTGAGACTTCTTCAGGTAGTGATAAAGCAGGATATTAAATCCAAACTCTTCTTCAGTGTGTTAGACTAGCAAAACTAGGGAACAATATTCTCTGTATCAGTACTTGGATTTTTCTGAGGTACTCACTGCTCAGGCAGTGCAGTGTATTAATTATTTCTAAATTTGCGCCTATATACACAAATTAGCTTTTGCAAATCCGCATCCCCATTTTTATCACAATGCAGAAGTGGCCACCCTGCATCCGTACATGTCATGGTGATGTATCAAAAGCTACTTCCAGCACATTTGGGCACCTCTACATTATCCTTTGCTGCATTTTCTCTGTGCCACACACTGGAACAATCTTCTCTCATTCTATGCAGGAAGGAAAGCACATGGCAACAGCAACAAGCATGGTTATTTAGGAACTACACTATTCAGAGTCTTTTCATTCCAGTTAACCAACTCAAGTTATTTGAAAGCATTTTTTTCTGGCATATTCAGAAATTTGCAGGCATGTGTAGCAGAGCTAAGGAAAAGCTAAAGGACCCTAACCTTCCAACAGACCTCATTAATGCCTAAAACACATAGGCATGTGAGTGTTTGAGCTGTGGTAGTTGCCAATTCTTTGTTCTAGAAAGCCACAACAATGTCCTTCAGTACTGTGCATTGCAACTTAAGCAGGGGTGTGCCAATACACCTTTAAAAAAAGAAGAAGCTGGTTTTAAAGTTGAGACATGCCAAATCTGAAAGTAGATGCTCTCCATGTTGCAGAGACTAGATGCACATATTTCTTTGTTGCTTCAAGGACAAAGGAAGCACTCATTCAATTAGAAGAGACATGGGGTTATGGCATAAAGCTTCGTTCCTTCGATAAAGAAAATTCTGGAAGACGAATGTTGACCTTAAGTCACAATAAGTGCTGTTAAAATAATGACTGTACTGTAAGTCTAAACACACACACACACACAGCTCTACTGCTTTATAGACATGCAGAACTTTATCCCTTATATGGCTACCCTGCCCAGCAGATACCAGGGGCCATTATGTAAGACACAAAAGAGTAAACTGGACTTGGGTGTTGTTTATCCTAAATGTTACCAAACACAAACGGCTCACTCAAATTGCTGCAGTTCTTCTACAGATGGGGCGGCAACCAAAGCCATCAAGTAAAGCTTCATTTGAGTCACAGCTTGCTAGGTCAGGATTCGGTCCTGAAATAACTATTTACAAAAGCCCGCCTTTTACTCACCTGCACTACACACTCTCACACACCGAAGATGATAAGGCAGGGATGGTGAAAAATACCAGCCGTAAGGCATAAGTGTATATAATCATCTTTAGACATTTTGCACCTGCAGCAAACTAGTAAATTGATTCTAACCCTCTCCCTGTGCATTTTTGTTTTAACAGCATGTACCAATAGAATAAAAGAGCAGCCTTCTGGATTGGGCCAGTGGTGCCATCTAACCTAGCACCCTGTTCCGGCCAACCAGATGCCTGTGGGAAGCCTACAACCAGGGCTTCCTGAGGTTTCCAGAATCTAGTATTCAGAGGTATTACCACCTTCAACCATGGAAGCAGAGCACAGCCATCATGGTTAGTAGCCTTATTCGCCATGAAATTGTCAAATCCTCTTGTAAAGCCGTCTAAGTTGGTGGCCATCACTGGCTCCTGTAGGAGCAAGTTCCATGGTTTAATTATGAACTGCTTAGTATTTTCTTTAATGTGTCCTGAATATTCCAATATTCAGTTTCATTGGATGTCCACAAATCCAAATAATTAGCCCAACTTCTCTGCAATCTCCTTATGCTCCTTGTGTCCTCTTTGTTTGCACAAGACTTCCTTTTTATTTTTGAAGGAAGCCTTCTTTTGACTCTGTTCATCAACTGCTTTGGCAAGCTCTTGGCCCTCATGGTACCTTTCCTCATCTTCGGTATCCACTCCAGATGAGCTTCCACTATTGTGTTTTTAAACAACTCCCAGGCATTTTGGAATGATTTGACCCTCTTGACTTTGCCTTTCAACTTCCTTTTTACCAATCCCCTCATTTGGGGGAAATTTCTTCTTTTGAAGTCAAATGTGACCATGTTGGATTTTCTTGGCAAATGGCCATTTACATGTACGTTTAATTTAATAGCACCATGGTCACTGCTCCCAATTAGACTTTGGAGATAAGAAAATGCTGCCCTTCTGAAATCTGCTACCTGCAGCTACTGCTTCATGTAATTTCATGGTCACATAGTCCTATTTGATACAAGCATTTCTGGTTAGGATGATGTTTGTTGAGCACATTTTTCATAAAACTGCAATCCAATTCCAATTCTTAAAAGTCCTCACTTATTAAAACTTATTGCACTGCATTTGCTTGCCTCCTCTTACATCCTGCAGTCCTTGAGAGAAACATAAGCAAAAACACAACACAGGAATGCTAGTGATGGACCATTACTACTATCTAACATTGCCATTGCTCAAAATATGCCACCTTCTCCCTTCAATGTACTGTCCCAGGCAGTCATTTAAATTGCCTAGTGCAGTACTCCCCAATTGATGCTCAAGATCAATTGTGATTCTTGATTGTAAATCAGTCAAAGCAGTAGGACAGCAGAATATTACCTTGATTGTCCTATCTTTGTTATGGAGATTCTTTTTCTAGCTGGCCTGTGAAGCCATTTACCCCAAACCATGCCCATTTGTCCATCAGCTGGCATCACCCAGTTGATGGGAAAGGAGTGGGGCTCAATTTCATTGGGTACCGATTCACTAGCTCATTCCCTGTGGAGAATGCTTGGGTGAAGAAGACCCTCATAGCCAACAAGATTGAACCTTCCACTCATCTGCAAGAAATTGAGCTAAACATTTGCTAAAATGCACTGGTGAAACAGACCCATAACCCCAACTCCAAAGGACAACTCTGACGGGTGGGATCACCTACCTATCAGTCAGCTGCAGACAGTATCATGACGTTAGAAGGCAGACAGATCAATAGCCCTGCCGACCTGTCAACATTGGTCCACGAGCAGGGGTGGGGGGAGAGATAAAGATCTGTCCTGCCAGGCCAAAAAAGTTCCCCAGCTCTGTCTTAGAAGTGTTTTCCTAAAGTTTTTTTGTACTTCTGCAATCTCAGTTACCCCAAGTCTGTTGATAACTCTCTCTTGTTCATGGATGGTGTTGTTTGGGTGCAATCATTCAAAGACTTGATTACCACCAGCAGGTAGCTGCTATGTTAGTCTTTTTCAGCAAAAAAAAGTCTAGTAGCACCTTAAAAACTAACAGATATTATTAATATATGAGCAAGAGTTTTGTGTTGTAAATATTGCACCCCACCTTGATAATTTGAATGAGTTGGTGGAATATATATAACGTGAAGTACTTCTCTTCATTGTTCCAGCCACTCCATTCTTTTCTCTCCCCCCCACCTCCTGCCACCAATTTCTCTACACCCTCTCCTAATAGCTGGTCAGCATTCCATGCCACAGAGCATGCTCAGTTCTCACTGGGCTATTTTTGTCTTCCTAAGCAATAGCACTCAGAGAATCAAACTGAAATTAGAATACAGGACTGCTTTTCTCTCTTCCTGTGGCTTAATGGCTTGCTCAAACTAGGGATTTGTTTTGAACAACTACATTATTTGCCTAAATTGTTTAAATGTTGTAGGATTTTAACTAGTCCATTTGGAGAAAAAGAAGCAGCTATTAGCATCTCAAATCTTCACTTAGATCTTCAGCTGGTACCAGGATTGTGCAGCTGGATGTGAAGACACATAGGAAAGCAGTTTCCAGCCTATCATCCAGGCTTTGATGCATGTACCATGCAACAGACTCTTTGGTTCAGGAGGTTAAAAGTTATTAACTGAAAATCAATTCAAATTATATATATATAGAAAAGAGAGGCCTTTTGCCGCAGTACACAATTCACTCCCCACAGATAGCTTTCCCCTGCACTGCAGGGAAAGAAAGCTGCAATATTTGCATGAAACCAGATATCTAAAAAAAAACAAGGCACAGAAGCAATACAACTTGTAAGTGCCATGTGAGGCTGTTTAGAATGTTTTGGTAACAAAAATTCAGGTAACTGAACAAGCTAGTTGCAGAGATTTATGATTACCAAGTGGTCATATTGAATGAAAGGCATTACATGAAGCTGGATAAACAAGTCTTGACAATTGGCACTGAGAAAATGGAGACTTTAAAAGGAAATCCAACTGTAAAACAACACAATGCAGTCCGTGTAATTAAAAAAAAAAGACAAATAATTTTAATTTTCACCCAAACACATAATTCTCCCTGAAAAACCATGGGAACTGTAGTTTGTTAAGAGTAATGGACACTGTAGCTCTGTAATGGGTAAACCACAGTTCCCAGGAAAATAATGTGCTTTAAACGTATGGTGTGTATGCAGGATAGTTAACACAGGTGTGCATCAGTTGGATGTATACTTCAATTAGTCTTCCTAAGTATTTGAAATATACTTGAGTGTTGCCTCCGCCGCAAAGTCCAATACATTTTGCTCTTCAGAGCAGAACCCAAATGTCCCCCAGCCCCCTTGCTAGTGCTAACACTTTTCATCGAATCATAGAGTTGGAAGGGACCCTGAGGGCCATCTAGTCCAACCCCCTGCAATGCAGGGGTCTTTTTGCCCCACATGGGTCTCTCACCTACGACCCTGAGACTAAGAGGCTCATGCTAAGAAAAGCCTTTCTGCACCATTCAGAATCAATTCTTTCCTTCCTCAACATGCTGCCCTCTGAAGCAGATCACTTGACTATCTTGCAAGGCTGGACTGACCTTGCATGCCATCCCATACTGTCTGTTTTATTTTAATTATTTATCTTTGCATAGGGAAACTATAAGCAAATTTTGGGGTGTTTTTTCTTTCCCTCCAAACGAAACAAGGCCAGGTTTTCCTTGAAAGGTGCTTGAGAAACCTGCTTCCAACAAGCAACAAAGTGATCATGAATCCTTGGGCAAATAATTTTGCAGGGACAGCATGCTCCTCCTCCTCCTCCTGCCCATAGTATCAGCACAGGTGATGCCAAAGCATATCACACCTTTTACAGATCCTTCTCTGTCTCCAGGGCACTTCGAAGGACAGCTTGCAAAATTACTAGAGGGCCACTAGATGGCAGCAAATTAACTCTTCAAATGCCAGAGGATGCTTTATTTATTGAAAACTTCCTAAGGGACAGAAGAGTGCAGGGGGGGAAAGACCTCCCCTTTGGAAGAATTGTTAGCAAGCCTGAAAGTAGTTCCTCCTTATTTGGTTTTACATGGGGCTGCTGGCAAGCAGGAGCACATAAAAGACCAAGCAAAAGTGTCCACAGGCATGTCGCAAAGCAGTCTTTGTGCTTTCCTTCCCAACAGCGGCACTCTGCCCTGCTGGAAACTTATGGGAACCCAAAGCTGAGCAATTTTCTAAAGTGTCTTTGCACTAATTCTCCTAGTGGAGATTTACAAATGTGCTCTTTGCATTGTAGATAATTTTCAACATTATATATGAGGCTGTTTTTTTAATTTCTCGTTTTCCTTAAAGATGGAATATTTAAGTTGATTTTAAAAGAATGCATCTTTTTTAGTTTAGTTTTCCAAACCTTCAGTGGAGGTTCTCCAGGTAATTCTCATGTCTAAAATTATCTTGAAATGTGTGTGAAGAAGGCCCAGAACACAAAGCTACTCCCATGCATGAGCTAAAGGGAACAGGGCTGGTCTCCTCACCTTTTCATGACAGCCCCCAAAGCTCTGTTTTAAAAATACTTTGGGAGGCAGAGGAAGTTTTTGCAAAAATTGGAGAGGTTGGGTTGTGCTTCTGGATTTCCATCATAATTTGAGCATTGCCCCATGGGTCCAGAAGTAGTCTGCTTTAAACATGCCATAATATGAGACAGACAGTAACCCTTCCACATATTACATTATAATAGTTCAATGCTGGGAGCAACTTAGGAGCATGTCTGTGTTCCAAACCTATTGCCACTTTTGTTTGGTCTATATCTATATATCACCACAATAATTAGCATATGTGTTATAGTCAGAAGAGGAAGATGTTTTGTGGTCATAATTTATTTCTACTTTTGTTGCCACATGCTATTTCTCATAAAGTAAATCCCTAGGGATAACTGTAAATACCACATTAATGACAAATCACTGATGATGTACTTGCCACTTAGATAGATTGAGTTAATCAATATGTCCTCTGTCGATACAATGTAACCTACATTGCCATCAACCACATGTCATTCCAATGCAATGTTGCCATATAAGCACATTTCCCTCCATATTTATACACATGATTATGCCGTGATAGCAATAGGACCCTCCATTGGCCTATTTATTTTATTCTACTAAATGGCTGGACAGTCCATAATTTGCCAGGTTAAAAGGCCTGTAAGAACGCTCGATGTATCTTTAATTAATCAAAATCTTTAAAGAAAAAAAATAAGCATAATTACTGGATGTCCTTTCTGCAAATCATACCAGTCCTACATAATATTAGCAAGACAGGTTAAATTTCTGATTGCCCAAATGCTTTGAATGTACCTATGGCATTTGGATGAATGAAGTTGTAGAATATATTCAAAGAAGTAGTGGTGCTGTGGTCTAAACCACTGAGCCTCTTGGGCTTGCCGATCAGCAGGTCAGCGGTTCGAATCCCTGCAATGGAGTGAGCTCCCTTGCTCTCTCCCAGCTCCTGCCGACCTAGCAGTTCGAAAGCATACCAGTGCAAGTAGATAAATAGGTACCGCTGTGGCGGAAAGGTTAACGGCACTTCCATGCGCTCTGGCACTTGTCACGGTCCTCCGTGCACCAGTAGTGGTTTAGTCATGCTGGCCACATGACTCGAAAAACTGTCTGTGGACAAATGCCGGCTCCCTCGGCCTGAAAGCGAGATGAGAGCCCCAACCCAATAGTTGCCTTTGACTGGACTTAACTGTCCAGGGGTCCTTTACCTTTACCTTTTTATGTAGAGTAATAAAAACAAAACAAAAGCAGATAGTGAAGAACTTCAAATGCATCCTTCCAAACTGAGGGGCAAGCACTGAAATGGAATGGAAGCAAGTGGAAAGTGATGCACTTCGGAACAAAAAAAATCCCAACTTCAAAAACATGTTGATGGGGTCTGAGCTATCTGAACAGATATTGGGGTTGTGGTGGACAGGTTGATGAAAACATAGATCCTGATAAACAGCCTGCAGGAAAAAGACAAAATCCATTTTGGGAATCACCAGGAATTGAAGACTGCCAATATCAAAAAGTCTATGCAAACTCATGGTACAACTACAGTTGGAATTCTGGGTATAGTTCTGGTCACCACACTTCAAAGGGGATATTGTAGAGCTGGAAGAGGTTTGTAAGAAGGACAAACAAAATAATCAAGGGGCTGAAGTAACTTCTCTATGAGCAAAAGTTACAAAGCAAAGCAGCCACCAAGGACTACCACTGGTTGTAAAGACACTTTAAATTTTGTAAAGGATGGACTAAATCTCAGTGGCAGAGCACAGAATGTCTTAGTTCAATCCCTAAAGAATCATTTAGCAGGTTAAGGGAGAGGTGCTGCAGTCAGAGAAGACAATACTTAGCAAGGTAGTCTGACATAGTGTAAGGTAACTTCCTGTGTAGAAAATAGCAAGACAGGGACAGAACTATGGACACCTTGTTTTATTCAGTGGTACTGATGCTGAGGACCAGCAGCATTGATCTTACATTATGAATTTATATGTTGATCTTACATTATGAATTTATATGAATTTATACCCTATCACGATAATAATAAACCAGCTGTGAAGAACACAAAGAGGCAGTCATGGTCATGCCCAAATTGGATGGGATACTCTACTGGATTTAAAATTTCTATTTTAAAGCTTAATTTTAGAGCCACTTCTAGAGGAGCGTTCCAACTGGGAAACAGAAGGCTTTTTGAATTTTTAAAAAGAATTTGAACCGGGATATGGGGCTTAGTGGGGCCTGTTGATGAATCTTTGGCACTCAGGCCTGTGACCTTCCTCTCATACATTTGATATAACTTAACAGCTGAGACAACCTTGCATGAAAGAAACAAAGCATAAAACTGCCAGTCTCACCTTAGTGTGTAGCCTTTGAGTAAGCACAGGCCCTTTTTCTGCACTAAAGAAGTTAGGAGGAGTACAAAAATGGCTCTGTAAATGATCTCTGCCAGCTGGCACTCTATGGCACTGTTTCCCCTTAACTTTGCAAAATATCCTGTCCAGAGAATTAGAAAGCACATTGATGGGTCAAGAAGACAAGGTCAGAGCTGATGGCTATGGATAGCTTTACTGTGATAGTAGTGAGATAGATAGCATAGCTTGTTTTTTATCTATCATCTATCATCTATCTATCTATCTATCTATCTATCATCTATCTATTCTTACTTTCTGAGCAAAGTGTTGGACTGTATGGTAATGTTTTAGCAACATGTTATCTGGATTCTTACCAGTCTGGCTTCTGATCCACTTTGAGACTAAAACTGCTTTGGTCACTCAAACGATCTACACTGAGAGATGGACAGGGCAAGTGTGAACCTCTTGATTCTTCTGGAACCCTTCACAGCTTTTGATTTTCTTGGATCTCTCCATAGCTCCATCTCAGTCATGGTAATGTTCAAGATGCCTTCAAGCAGCCTTCACCAATCTGGTTCCAGCCCTCAGATCAGCTTGGTACATCTCTTTTCTGCTCCTTCTCCAGCTCTATGCTGCTACCTTTATCTTCTTCAACATCTCCCTTTCTTAAGTGGGAATGTATATTACTGCTCTTTCCGCATCTTCTTAGATCCCAGTGGAAGTCACAGGGCAGCCTTTCCTGATCCCAAAGTGCAAGGGAGCCCTTTGAGGATACTGTAATGCAACCTCCTCCTTGTTGTTATTGTTGTTTTTCCATATTAAATATTTTGTTCCCTTGAGCTTTGATTAAAAGCCTTTACAGAGTGCTTATGACAACAAAAACTCTTCCTTTCCCAAGCTTCTTAAGCACTGATGAAGCAACAAACACTTTGTACCCAACACAGCATATGGTTATTGTTTGCTATAAGGACATAGTGGCCCATTACTCCATGGAAGATATACAACACACACACAATTTTTTGTCAGAAGAGCATTTAACTTTTTTTAAAGTACTGGTGTACTTTGCAAAATCATCCTCTCTCTTCCCAACTTCTTCCAAACCCCAATGTGTGGTTTCAGTGGCTTCTGCTGTAATAGGCTGAAATGTTTTGCATATGATATTATTTAGTTTGGGAGTCTGGTTCCCATTTATGTTGTATTTTTGCACTGACTCGTTAGTCACAAAACACTGACACGTTGTTGTAAGCATGCCATCTTTTCCCATTGTTTATATGCAAGTGCTGAGACTACAATGATTTATTTATGTTTTAATTAAAATTTGGTGAATAGACCAGTGATTCCGCCCCCCCTTCAGCATGCCATTTCTAATTTGTGGCCTCAAGGAAAAAAATCAATAACCTTATACCATTTATATTTTTATAGTTACCTCAGGCATTTGTAATGCAGACCTGCCATTCACCTGCATTCTAAGTTGCTCGCCACTCAGTATAAATCTTAAAAAAGCGGGATGGGGTGGGGGGAGGCTATGTATTTCTGAATCACTTCCATTCACTGTGAGTAAAGGAGAAGAGAGATGTGTGTCACACCTTTCCTTCTCTTGTCAAGGTGCATGACTAAAATTAATATAGTAAGCAAATTGATGTACTGTAAGTTTTACAACACCTGACTGAATCATTAACAGATGCTTATAATTTTAATAATTTAAGCCCATTGATCCGTCTCCCCTTCTCCTTGGGCATACCCAAATTAACATGCAAACCACAGGGTCTTCAGAAGAAAAACACACAAAATGTTGTGATTTTATGAGGAAATGATGTGTTTGATTCAGCACAGGCTCATAAAGGATCAGTGAAAATGTGTGGGGTCAATATGTTTAATTGTGTACAAAGCTAAGTAATCACTTCATAAAGGCTCCCCCACACACATAGGAGCAGGAAAATGGGGCAGGGAGATGGACATGAATGTTCAGATGTTCACTGTTATTATGATTGTTACGGAGAAAGGCTGAAGTGTTAAAGGGAGATCAAAAGAGGAGGCTTCTAGGCAGGCTATAAGCTAGGGCTGGCCCAAAACATCTGAGGCAGAGTAACAAATAGTACTCTCCCCACAAAAGGCCAGTCAAGTTATTGAGGTGCCTGGGGGAGAAAATCTGACAAGCAAATCCCCCTAGCTGGAGAATTAAGCAATCATAATGAAGCCTTAGATTAGCAGTACCCGGAGGTCCAGCGGTCCGCCAACCCCGTGGCCAGAGGGGAAAAACAATTCCAGAGACTTCTTGGTCAGAGAAAAGAGATTTATTGCAAATCTGTGCACAGAGACAGTCAGCAGAATATAGTTTCTGAAATCTGACTGTGTTGTTACCATGTTCAGCAAGCATTTTTATACCTGAAAGCATTCACCCTCCTCCCATACCTCCCCCCCAATATTTGCTGGCTAAGGCTGCTAGCTAAGCACTTCCTCTGCTGGTTAAGCATTTTCTCTGCTCAGTAAGCACCCCCTCCCACCTTCTTGTACACGTGTCTTTCTTTTGCTAGCTAAGCATTTCCTTCGTATCTCTTCTTATCTTGCATTACTTAAAGCAGAAGTAAAGCAGGAAACATCTTGCTAGTGGTTTTTAGTTGACAGCAGTTTTTGGCTAGGCAGGAAACGACCTTCTGACCTGTAGCTAGCATCAGCAGTTTCAGATAGCTGGTTAGACAGGAAACGGTCTCCTGACCTGTCTGATTTAGGCTTTGCAAATAACTGCATTTTTGAGTTTGAGCTTGTGTAGCCATCCTAACAGAGTGCCGGAATTTACTATGTGTAGATAATATTAATGATTAACCGTTCCCCTCTCCCTTCACTCCCTCCTCTTCTTCTGAACAACCTAATACTTAGGTTCGTTCTGGGGTATGGGCCTATACTCCCTCATCACAGCGATGACTGTGGGTCCTAGCTTCCGTGACAGGAGTCTTTGCATCATTTGCTGCAAGCATTGCAATAAGCAGGGGATACAGAGGCAAAGAAGCAAAAGGATTAATAGCGGTCCTGCCAATAATACTATAACATTCCTAAGCCAACTGCCATCAGGGAGCCAGGAATATAACCAACCCCATAGATCACCTCCTGTAGTTTTCAGCGGGTTCCTGGCTATCATTGTTTCCATGTGATCAATGGTGACTGAAATATTATCTAGGACATATCTATTTTATTGCTGAAGGGCCCACTGATACTCGTGCTCTATCAGCTGCCTTGCTTTTTGGGAGGTTGTGTCCCACCTCTCTGAGGAGGAGCCTATTATCTTAACCAATTTTCCCACCTGTCCTTGTGGATGCTTAATACTCTCATGATTTCCTCCCAACATACTGTATCCGAAAGGGGCTTCTCCCTCTACATATATTAACATATACCCACAGGAATATATATATCCACCCTTGCAGAGGCCTGACACACGGAGTGACCATATCAAAGAGTTCTGGCCCCAATATCAAAAGTCCTGGCGGTGCCTCAGAATTTGCTGGGGGAAAAAAAAAGTCTCTACGTTGGGGACGCTGCCCGCGGGCGTCCCTCCCATCCACTTGTCCAGTCGTCTGGCGCTCTTCTGGAGATGGTTAGCTTCAGAGGATCATCAGGATTTGGTGTAACTGTCCAATCTAAAATAGCCTTCTTCACTTAAGTGTGGTGGACCCAAGGGGTGAGGTCAGCAACTTTAACAGCAGTGGGCCTGGGTCCACCTGTTAGAAAGAGAAAAAATCTCGGGAGAATTACTGCACATAATTATTAAACTGCACATTTTGACTAGCATGGGGGGGGGTTATTGCAAAACTGAGTGGACAAAAGCTGGTCCATTGTCAGATCCTATTGACCTAGGTAGTCCATAGCGGGGAATGATCTCCCTAAGCAGGCACCTGGTTACTTCAAATGCCTTTTCAGTTCTGGTGGGCCAGGCTTCAACCCATTCTGTATACGTGCAGGTCGCCACGAACAGGTAGCGGTATGGTCCACAGCGGGGCAATTCAGTGAAATCCACAACAAGGTCTTCCATGGGTGCAGTTCCACTATGCTGAATCCCCGGGGGAGCCAAGGGTCCGGTTCTAGGATTATTCTTTAGACACAGCAGGCATTTCCTGGAGATCTGGGCTGCCAGTTGATAAAGGTGGGCTATATAGAAGCACTGCTTCAGCTGTCTGGTTGTGGCATCTGGTCCCATGTGGGTGGACTCATGGTATCTCTGAACAATCTGCCGAGAAAGGGACTCTGGAATCCATATTCTGTCATCATGAGTAAGGTACCATCCTTCTTTGGTTAATGTCAGTTCCTGGGTGTCTGCAGTGTCCTTTTCCTGCTTGGTATAAGCTGGCTTGTCAGCGGTGCTTAAAATTTCTTCTGGGACCAGGGCTCCAATAACTGACGCGGGAGCTGGTTCCCTGGCTGCTTCCTTGGCCACTCTGTCTGCCAGTCAATTTCCTCTGACCACTTCTCCTAGTCCAGTTTTGTGTCCATAACAATGGATAACTGCCACTGCCTTGGGCTCCCATACAGCATCCAGAAGGTTCAATAAGGCTTGTGGGTGGGCCACCTGGCTTCCTCTGGAGGTAAGCAAACCTCTCTCTTTCCATAAGGCTCCATGGGCGTGTAAGGTCAGGAATGCATACTTAGAATCAGTATAGATGTTTATCTTCTGTCCCATTGCCAGGCTCAGGGCTCTGGTAAGCGCAGTTAGTTCTGCCAGCTGGGCCGACGTTCCAGGCGGGAGTGACTTTGCTTCAATCACTTGGTCTTCCAAGGCTACCACTGCATAGCCTGCCTTCCGCTGTCCAGCCTTAACAAAGCTGCTTCCATCCACAAACCATGAAGGCCAGTGGGGGTTTGCTTCATCTTTGAGGTCAGGCCTGCTAAAATATTCTTCATCATCTTTGCTTGGGAGAGGAAATAGGTACCCTTCATGTCAAGCAGAGCTGGGACTGCATGCGGGGTCACACAAACAGTGTCTTGGCCAAAAATAAATTTGTCTGCTTTGTTCAGTAGGGTGGCTACTGCCACAACTGCTCTCATGCACGGCGGTAAGCCTTGTTCTGTAGGCGTCAGGCGCTCAGATAGGTATGCCACTGGCTGTTGCCAGCTTCCCAATTTTGGCACAAAACCCCTTTCGCTGTCCCTTGGTCCTCATCCACGAATAGAGTAAAGGGTTTCTCAGGGTTTGGGATGCCAAGCGCTGGGGCTTGCTGTAGTGCCCTCTTCAAATCCACGAAGGCTTGCTGTTGTTCTGTGTTTCAAACAAAGGGGTCTCTCTCAGTTCCTCTGGTTGACTCATGTAGAGGCTTGGCAATGATGCTGTAATTAAATATCCATATCCTACAAAATCCTGCAGACCCCAGAAAGCCACAGAGTGCTCTGCAGTTCTTTGGCTCTGGTATCAGGATAATAGCCTGCTTCCTTTTTTCACTGGTAACAAAAGGGTGTTCCACTGTGATTGGCATTGCCTCAAGATCCTATGTTGGAGCAGTCGCTCTAGATGCACCTACACTCCTTCAGTCGCCCTTCGTGGGATGGGATACTTATTTACTGCAACAGGATTGACAAATGGCTTGGGCTTCACGATTATTGGTGGGATATTCTTTGCCATTCCTGGGGGGTTCACTTGTTCCAGAATACTGGCGGGGATGGGTCCCTCCTCTTCTTTTATTATCATGAGGCGCCAGTACTCCCTCAGGGGTGCCTCCACAACCAGTTCCCCAAGTGACATAGTGGACAATGTGGCTTCTCCCGATGGCTTAAAAGTAATTTGGGCTTGCAACTTTACCAACAAATCTCTTCCTAATAATAGAATAGGGCATTCTCTCTTCCAGTGCCCTTCCTGTCGGCAGATGGCGCACTGATTCCTCCCCAGACGGCTTCGCCCTCCTCCCCGGGCACTTCCTCTTTCCTGAGGGGTGGGTGTGGTAGCCTGTAATGCCGTCAACTTCCTTGTTTGATACTACTTCAACATCTATTCCAGCCCATGATCGATGCACCCCTCATGCTTTTGGATTTTTTCTTTTGGCGAATATTGGACGCTGCCTGAGCTACAAAGGCAGCCTTTATAATGGGGCGTTGGCAATATCATCTGGGTTCTCCTCAAAGGTAGGGTTCTAATTTCTCCAATTGCACACATCAGCACTTGAAAAAGGCACATGTTGGACTGTATAAGTGCAAGGTGGTGCTTCCCCACCCTGTCCTGGGGGGCTGGTGGGTCATACACTCTGCGTAGAGGCATCATTGCAGTCCCACCCTTTTTCTGTGCCTTATGGGACTTATAGAGGGACGCACTGGTTGCTGCTTCTATCCATTCCTTCTGCCATTACTTCCCTTGTGTTGGGAAACATCCTGCTGCTGCCAACAAATGGGAACTAACATCCACTTCTTTCGCATAGGGTTGTACATACTGTTGCAATCTCAATGTCTGATACTGTGTCCACATTTTTCCTTTCTTTGCTAACTCAATTAGTCCCTTCATAAACTCCTCATCATCCTCTTCCTCTTTGCTCTCTAATTCATCAACCTTGGAGGGTTCAGGCTGAGGGCCGGCTCCTCCCTGGTCCTGGGGCCCTGGGCCTGGGGGATTCGCTAGAGGGGCAGCTGGTGGAGCATAGGGTGGCGGCGGTTTAATGACTTCCCCCCTCCTCATCTTCTGGGTCTGGTATCACCGGGGGCTTTTCTGCCTTCCCTGCCGGTCGAACTGTACAGATTGTATTTCGTGGGGCGTCGCCTTGGCAGGCTTTCAACCACGGTGGATTCTTTTCTACATTGGTTTTCCAAGTAGAAATATAAGGGATCTGGTCTGGGTGGACGTTCAAGATATTTTGATATAGTGGGCTGATTAGTTGCAAATCAAAGCTCCCCTCCGAGGGCCAGTTAGTTTGTTGGGGCCAATCAACTTCACACAATGTCCTCATCCTCTGTCTTCTCAATTTGAACCCCCAATCATCATGCTTTGTGGCCGCTTTCCAGTTCTTTAAAAAACATTCCAGAGGACTACATTGGCTTGCCCCAGACCCCATTTTTTTTTCTTTTTCAGATACCCCGCACCTAATGGGCTGTAAATTCTTTCACACTCCACGCACTACAGATTGTGACCTGCCGAGGTCGCCCTGGCAGAAAATGCACAACCCTGCAATCGCTCGGCCAAGGGGACGCTAAGCCCCGACCCACACTTGACAACAATTCAGTCACTGGGGTATCCGACATGCAACATATAACATACAAATCACACCATTATAATTTCAACATGCAACACACAAAACACACCAATACAATTTCCCCTCTGTTTCCCTTTTACCCAACCTTACTGGCGGCACTCTACTGCAATCGGCCAGTTCCCTTCCTGGCGGCCCTCTGCACAACCAGGTGAGGCTTGATCAGACCTCGCCCCCCTTTTCCTTGGGGCCCACGCCCTTTCCCTTGGGCTTACCGTTTTCCGCTGCGGATTCCCTCCTTCGGCCGTCCTCTTTTCTCTCCCGACTGGGTGTCTCGGCTCAGGCACAGCGTGGCGATCTCCCCCTACGAACTGGCAGGGTGCGCGCTGGAGATTGCGAGCGCTGGTCCTGGTTGCTCACCCGGTCGAGTCTGGCCCCTCGGTCCACCTTTCGTGGGGTGGGGACCCATCCCGGACGAGCCCCCAAAACTGAAGCCTTAGATTAGCAGTACCCGGAGGTCCAGCGGTCCGCCAACCCCGTGGCCAGAGGGGAAAAACAATTCCAGAGACTTCTTGGTCAGAGAAAAGAGATTTATTGCAAATCTGTGCACAGAGACAGTCAGCAGAATATAGTTTCTGAAATCTGACTGTGTTGTTACCATGTTCAGCAAGCATTTTTATACCTGAAAGCATTCACCCTCCTCCCATACCTCCCCCCCAATATTTGCTGGCTAAGGCTGCTAGCTAAGCACTTCCTCTGCTGGTTAAGCATTTTCTCTGCTCAGTAAGCACCCCCTCCCACCTTCTTGTACACGTGTCTTTCTTTTGCTAGCTAAGCATTTCCTTCGTATCTCTTCTTATCTTGCATTACTTAAAGCAGAAGTAAAGCAGGAAACATCTTGCTAGTGGTTTTTAGTTGACAGCAGTTTTTGGCTAGGCAGGAAACGACCTTCTGACCTGTAGCTAGCATCAGCAGTTTCAGATAGCTGGTTAGACAGGAAACGGTCTCCTGACCTGTCTGATTTAGGCTTTGCAAATAACTGCATTTTTGAGTTTGAGCTTGTGTAGCCATCCTAACAGAGTGCCGGAATTTACTATGTGTAGATAATATTAATGATTAACCGTTCCCCTCTCCCTTCAATAAAACAAATAATTACCCATTTGCTGGTCTTTTATAACACCCCAAATCAGGCCTCACACTGACTGCTGCTAAAACCTTGCACCCTTTTGCCATATTCAATGAGCTCCTGCTCCACAGCTTACCTCTTTTTGCAAAGAGAACACCTAAAATACGCTCCTGCTCCTAGCAGCTGAAAGAGTCATGGGACGGGGTCAGTCAGAGACACTTTTGCTGCCTGAGGCAAAAGAGAAATTGTCCTGAAGAGTTACATCAGAGATAGGGACAGAGGTGGACACAAAGGCCCCCAGCAAGGCAGGCCAGTTCCTGTTTAGAACTTTGCACCATTCAGGTTGTCAAGGGAGGCAGGATCAAATCACCTTCCACCCAAGCCTATATAAGTCTTAGGTAGGTGATCAAGCCAAGTCTCAAGGCTTCCTGTCCCACAGCTATGAGTGAGCCCACTTCACCTTTGATTTGGGGTCCATTCCACTGGGGGAAGTGTGTTTGTGCCACCAGGCCTTTGCAATTGTACTTACTTTCAGATGCTTTACTTTTAGAGATGAGAGGCAGTGCTTTTTTTCTTGGGGGTACGCAGCGGTACGCATACCCCTAAACATTTTGTGAATCTAAGTTTGGCCTCATTGCGGGGCAATATTTCAGTCTGAATAGGAAAATGAGAGTGCCCCTAAACATTTTTTTTAGGAAAAAAGCACTGATGAGAGGTATTATGACATGGGTGAAATGCTGATTTTGACAATTTTTATTAAGCTGTGTGGGATATAAGTGCTCTCTATCTGTGTGTGAGGGGGGAGGGGAGAGAGGTGCTAAAGATAATGGTGACTCCACTGTGAAATAAGGCCTTTGAGGTGAAGTACATTGCTGAAATAAAATTCTCACGACCTTCAAGAGCTAAGGCTTCAAACCTTCTCTCGTCTTTCTTGCTCGTTAAGTCTCTTGTAGTTGTTTATTTTCCACATGTGCATGAGATATGCTGGCTGAAGAAGCTTGTCACATGCATCCCAAACCTCCATTTGTATTGCAAAAGTTTCTTCAGATGATTTATAACTCTGTCATAATCACGATCCTACAGAGAGGCAAGGCAAGCCGTCTGTTTCCACGGAAAGTAAAAGGCTGGAGATAGGATTTTCTGATAAACACCTCTTCTTCTCTAAAATATAACCGCTGAAGTAAGCCTTTATTTAAAATGATTCAGTATAAAAGACAAGTGGAGTTACACATTTTTAGATTTACTAAACCGACCCAAAGCCCAAATCAGCTCTTCCTTCTTCACAGGGTAACATACTGGGAGATTTTCACTGACAAATCACTCTCCTGACACTTTATTTTCTCACTCCTCTCCCTGACTGTGAGATCACTACCAGCCAATGGACAGTCTCAAACAACACAACTTCTTCTGTCAGGTTTTGCTTTTCAGAACTGGTGGTTGCAACGGTTCTGTAAATTGCATAGAACTTCGTGTTTGGCTCTCCATGGCATTACAGGGTTGGTTCAGACACAGCTCTGGGAAGGGCGGATGGACGTCTGAGCAGGCATATTCATAGTTACAGGCAGCTTATGGGGCTGCTGGGAAGCAACACAACCAGCTGTGATTTCATCCATTCACGCATCTGAACTCAGCTTGTGAAGCACAACTTTTTGTGGGGAGAGAAACAAGAACCCCCCCTTCACTCTCAAGTGTCCTATAGAGGAACTGGGGAGCTTCACATCCCTATAGATAAATGGAGTGGCATCCATATACTTCACAGTTTTTTAACGACTCCAGAAGAACACCAGAAAGTAAGAAAGCAATTGGTGATTGGAGGCCAAGTTGGCAGAGCTTTAAGAACATCATCCTCTCTCGTACAGTCCATAAACATATAATTCCCTTCATTTCCTGAAGCATGAGAACACACCGGTTGATGAATATGGAGATAGTCATGCTGTTAGGAACGTAATTGGTGCCTTGAGTCTCTGACAGGCACTTTTAATAAATTAAAACAAATAACTGAGCATCAAGACGTGCTGTGTATTGCAATGCAAGCCTAGGTGCTGCGCTCCACATCCCCCCACCCCCACCGCCCGACTGCGTCATGGCTCAGAGAGAAACTCCTGATATCTTATGTAAATGTGTATTAATTAAAGCACTTTAGCAATGCAGAATATTGACCTAATAGGCTGTAATGGCTCTGCTGGAGCAATTACTATCTATCACAGAGATATACATTTACAGAGTTATTTTTTTCCTGGAATGTGCATTATTGGTCTGATGGAGATGAACAGTTTCTTCAGAGCTGTTCTTGATTATTGTGCAGAGACCTTGGCCAACTGGTGCCCTCCAGAAGTTGGAGACTACAATTCCTATCAGTCCCAGTCAGCACTGGTGGGAGTTGTAGTCTAAAACATCTGGAGGGCTCCAGGTTGGCCAAAGCTGGGGTAAATACTTCTTGTTTCTCAGATCACTGACATGACTGACTTCCCTCTAGTTACTCTGTCAAGCAGGTGATGGGCTTAATCTAACCACTGTAACTCACAGGGCAGCCTTAACCCATCAGATGTTCATTTATTTCATATTATTTCCATAAAGTAGTATGAAACATAGGGACATTATTATTATTTTTATGTCATAGTTTGAGTTTTATGGTCTGATCCTCAAATTAGTTAAGTCCATAGACTGTTGCTACCTTCTTCTGGCTGAAATTATTTAGTGTTGTTTAAAGAATCACACCTCTCAGCCCTTCACTGGTAGACGCAGTCTATCCTATGCTGCCATATACTAATACTTGGTTCATCTACCTCAGTGTTGTTTACACTGACTGGTAATGGCTCTGTAGGGTTTCAGTCAGGAGACTTTCCCAGCCCTACTTGGAGGTTCTGGGGATTGACCAACCTTCTGCACACAAAGCAGAAGGCTCTAACATTGAGCTATAGGTTGTTTTTTGTCCCTTAACATTTGGGACATAATCAGAAAAGCCACTTGGAGCAATGCTTTGGGGTTATATATGATGGCAGCTGACCACAAGGGTCAACACTGATGCCAAAATCCAACATCGCCTTAGCTCTGCGAGCGTGGCTTTCTCCCAATTGAAGTGCAGAGTGTTTGAGGATCGGGACATTCACAGGGAAACCAAAATGCTTGTTTACAAAGGTATTGTACTACCAACCTTACTGTATGCTTGTGAAACATGGACCACTTATAAACGACATCTCCAACTTCTTGAAATATTCCATCAAAGGTGTCGCCAAAAAATCTTACACATGTGTGAGACAGGGGTGTCACAGAGACAATATATATACATCACCCCAAAAATGTGCCTGCAACCAGCACTGAATGCACATTATCATGCAGTTGTGTACCAATACTTTAACAGGCCAGCATGAAGCTGCAAGACAGGAGTTGAAGGGGGGGAGTTTCAAAATTGGACAGTGCTGTTGTTACTTTTGAGGATGGACTTCAACAAGACACTGAGCTGCGACTTGTCCCAAATAAGCTTGTGGATCCCAGATGAGGACACCTTTTTGAAAACTGATAATTTGAGATAATTCTTTCACTCTCTCATTCATACACATAAACTCAATGAAGAAGTTTTGTACAATCTATACATGAAGTCAACCCACAGTTGGGGTTAAGTCAATTGACTGCCAATTATTTCCATGAGATTAAATTGACTGAATAAATTTATGGATTTGGGGCTTTTAATGAGTATCTGAAGCAACAAAGTTCACAAAGGTAATTAATATGATTCAGGTTTTCACTGAAGCAGATGAATGCCCTGATTCAGTTAATGAATTTCAAATGGGCAAGGCATCTCAACAGTTTAGCCCAAGTCATTCCTTTTTTTCCTTCTAGCTTTTGTCCTGTTTCTAGAACTTTTATACTATTTATGCAACAGTGATATGTCTAGTTCCCTTGGTTTCAGTTTCTCAGTTTATTCTGGCTCTGATCCAGCTCAGCACTTAAGCAGGTGATTTAATTTAAGCACATGAGTAGCCCCAGTGGTTTCAATGGTTCATTCACAGCCTTTAAAAGTTAATTGAGTCTGTAGGAATCTAGTTGAACCAGAGCCTCAAAGACTGCCTCAAGGCCTAGACAAAGTAAATGGGATGACAGATATCATAGTTTCCTTCCATTTAAGTTATATACTTAAGTGCTTAAATATACTTCTTATTCTGGCTATTTATGAACTTTGTAGTTCAGGTGATCTGAAATTAAAGAACATGTATACTGCTGTGTATTTCTGCATACTGATTATATGTAGGAGCCAACCACTTAAAGTAATGTTATACGATAAGCTCAGCCCCACTCAGGTACCACAGGGGCTCATATTTCAACAAGAGACATTGCTAATACCTTAAGCATGAGTATAGTATTAGTGGATTTGTCAAATTAAGCCAAATCTTTTACACAGCCAAAGGGACGCCATTAGGTGGACCCTGTCGTTCATACAATGTAAATTACGAGCATTTTTGAGGATCCTAAGTTCCCTGATCAGTTAGGGATCAGAAATAATAAACGTGTTAGTAGGTAAGAAAGGAAATTACACCAAACACTCAAAACCTATAGTTATCATAAGTACAAAAATGTTTGGGCCTGACTGATTTGGGTCAACTGAAACAAAATGGCAGCCACCAAAGGAATGTCCACATTACACATGTGGAAGCTTTGCCTAACAAGGTTCTTAGTCCATGCACCGTCTTGAGGCCTGCAGCATTTGCACACCAGTTATCTATGTTCCCAGGCCTTGTGCATGCCTCTAAGAACTCACACTGGCAAGCAAGTGTTACAATAATTAAATAAATCTAGAAAATCTAGAAATGCAGTAGGAATTATAAGGTTGAAGACAGATTACGTATGCTCATGGTCAATAAAATCCCATATTGCAGGAGGAGGTGGAAACCCCAATATATGTATCTGGGACAAGGACATAGTCTCCATACTGTTATGGGTTTGTGGGGTGTGAGACACCCTCAATTTATGGGTCCAATAAAAGTTAGAATTAAACAAGGTTTGGGGAGATTCAGCCTATGTTAAAAATACAAGCCAGGCCAGCCTGGTGATAGCTCACTGAGTGTGGTTCCTTAGGGGAACAATGGTAATGGCCTGGGAGGTGAGGCATTAAACTAGAACATTAACAGGCAAATAATATGCCAGCCAGCAAATGGCTGGAGCCCATCCTGAACTAAGAGATAGTTAGCAGAGACAGAAAACAGAGTTTGGAGTTTCAGAATGGCAGTGGGTGATGATGTAATCGGAAGGAAAACATAGCTGCATTTTGCAAGAAGGAAGAAACCTCATCCCACAGGATATGAGAAAACAAGACACAGAATTAAACCAGCCTGCAAAACCCTTATGAAGTTGAGGGCAAGGACAGGAAACAGAGATTGCAGGATCCCTCATGAGACGTGGAAGCCTGTCAGAGTATGAGAAGAATATGACAGAGAAGTTGATGTGGCTTGGCTATTATTCATGATCAATGAATCATGGGATAACAATCCCAACTACAACCTGAAAAAGTCAAGGACATGTAACTTACGGATGTCCCAGGGCTGCTATAACTCCTCCACCCCATTTCAATTATTACTGCTGAATGTGCATTATTTATGCATTCTTCCAGGCCTCCACTTTTTCATTATACTTTACCGCCTTTGTGGCACATATACCTGCTTTGCATGCGCTTGGAAATATGCACGATGCAACAGAATACAGGACCCAAAATATGTGATCAAAAATACACCCATATTTTACCAAGTTCCTAGTGATAAATCAACATGCAAAAGGTTAACGTACCACTTTGTTCACAATAGTTTTTTGTTGTTTGGGAGGAGAGGAGAAGCTAAAGATGCATCAAAGTTAAGCTCTTTTAAGTTTCATTTCAGTCCAGCAAGAGAATGTTATGCATATGCTTCACTTTTTGAAATCCATTGTGGTTACAAAGTGCTGAGCCATGGCTGAATGAATTTTCCTTGATAGTGCTTTGCTTGTCTATGGCTATGTGTGAGATCAACTGTGAGATCCAGAGTGATCTGTCTCACTTAGCACCATATCTAGTAAACTGGTCTTCACAACTGGTGCTGAAAAGGAAAGGAGCAATCTACCAAACGCTGACCTTTCGTAAGGTCTGTTGGCATGAATACTGATCCCTCTTTCAATAAAATTCCAAGGAACTAATTGAATTCCTGAACTTGTAACTGGGGTCATTGATGGATTCGGACAAACGGAAAGATAATCCTTTCCTCCCTTGATCCTTCTCTCTTGATGGGGAAGATAGCTGATTCAGGAACAGGGATGCATCTTATATTGGGTGGGATTGCACTCTCCCTCAAAACTCAGGATCACTGTTATTCTCTTCGATTCCTCTCGATGTTTAGGTCATGGCTCTAGCCAAGAACACTTTCCCCAAGCGTAGGCTAGTTTGCCAGCTGCTCCCATTCCTTAAGAAGAACGACCTGGCCATTGTAATTAATGCCCCAGATTAGATGTCTGCAATGTATTCTATGCAGGCCTGCCTTTGAAGGGTGTCCAGAAACTATAATTAGAGCAGAATGTCGCTGCCAACAAGGTCAGCTGGTTTGGAACACATATAACACCAGTCCTTCAACAACTGCATTGGCTAAGCAAAGTATTGGATAACTAGCACATATAACATTGTTATCTCTTGTGTAGTTTACAGAAGCAAGAGGTAATCAAGACCACAACAATGAGAAACGGCATCTAACCACTTTTTGCTCAGATGAAACATGTGCTTTCCTATGCTTCCTATGCTTCTAGAGACTGATTTCCCCATTACAAATTGTTTCCTGCTTGGTTAAAGACAGTAGGAAACAATTTGTAATGGGGAAATCAGTCTCTAGAAGCATAGGAAGCATAGGAAAGCACATGTTTCATCTGAGCAGGGCTTAAACAACAACATGCTCAGAGGGCTCATGACATATTGTGATACCAACTCCCTCAAAATCAATTTCGCCAAAACCAAAATTCTTACTTTTGGCACGAAAACTCGGAAGCCATACTGGAATTTTGAGGGCCACTCTATTGAATATTGTTCAGCATTCAAGTATTTGGGCATCACTTTTCAGCATGGGCTTAGTTGGTCAGCTCACCTAAATATGACCATCCTGGCTGCCCGTAGAACCATCAAAGCCTTGGAGAAATTCTTCTATGCAAAAGGCGGCCAGTTGGTTCCCCCAATCAGAAAAGCGTTTATCAGCAAAGTCCTCCCGATGTTACTGTATGGGGTTGAAATCTGGGGGTGGAATCTAAAAACACTACAACGGCTCGAGATTCTACAAAACTCTTTTGCACGAAAGTTACTGGGCCTCCCCAAGGGCTTGGTTGCTGCACAGTTAAGAACAGAACTGGGCCTCCCCTCTATTGTTGCGAGAGCCCACATTAGAATAATTAGTTTTTATTGTAAATTAATCAAAGCCCCAGGCTCCCTACTAGCCAGGCAAGCCTTTTTAACTTGTGCTCATAACAACAAATGGTCCAAGGCCATGGAGAGTATCACGGCACGCTACTCCCTCCCAGATCTTGACACGCTGTCATCTTGGGACCATCATAATATCCGGGCCTGGATTCTTACAAGAGACGAGGCCATGGACCGGGCACAGTCCACCACAGCTCGCCTCTCCAAGTGGCTCCCTAAAGTGAAAGTGGTAATATCACTTGCCAACTACTTGATAGACCTGACGGAGCCCAATTTGAGAAGAGCGTTTACCATGGCCCGTTTCCATTCTATACCCACGGCCTTCTTGCAGGGGATTTACTTTAAGACCCCCATTACTCAGCGTCTATGTCCATGCACAATGAATGAAGTAGAGGACTTCATACACTTCTTTTTCTACTGCCCTATTTATGAGCTAATAAGAACTAAGCTCCTCCTCTTGATCCCGCCCACCATCACATCTAAGGAAGACTGTTTGAAATCGCTTCTTGTGGATGCAAATCCCCAAATTTCACGTGGGGTGGCAATCTTTATAGTGCAGGCTTTGAAACTCAGGGCTACACTGATTGGGTAGTGTGTCCCAGACCTGGACCTGTTTTAATTCTTTGTATTACCTTTTTAACCTAATGTGCCGAGCCTATTTTGGGGCCATTATATGTTTTATATACATCTGCATTTTAGATTCCCGGCGCTGGCAACTAAATTTTTACATTATTGTTTTAGGGTAATTTAAATGTCACAATGCCAGTAATATCGTGTGAATTTTGTTAGGTTGCTTCTCTCTAGCATTTTTGTCTTATCCTGCTATGGCTGTATGCTAATGCAATAAAGGTTTGATGATGATGATGAAATTGTTTCCAATTTTCTGGTACCCACCAGAGGCACCCAGAATGCATACACTACAATGAAAGTACACTATTCATTATCTCTTAATGTGCTGGATTAATTTCCATCCTGCTCTTGCTTCACTAGGGTGGTCAAAATGTGTGTCGTTATGTATTTCCATTGAAGCTTCTACTCAGATGTCATTCACAGAACTTTAAGTCTCAGATATATTTTCATTTGCAGGAACAATAAGACATAGGCAAAAGTCATTTAACAGTCACAACTTGCCCTTTTGTTGTTTCTCCTGAACCAATTTAAAAGGCACCAAAAAGAAGGACACTTCGGGAAGTATCCTACAGTCTCCGTGAGTTAGTGAACTTTAATAGATACTTGATGAGCAATTAAGATATTTCATTGAAGCTTTCTGATACCGTGAAAAAGTAGAGTAGTTTTC
Organism: Podarcis raffonei; assembly: GCF_027172205.1. Lineage (NCBI taxonomy): Eukaryota > Metazoa > Chordata > Lepidosauria > Squamata > Lacertidae > Podarcis > Podarcis raffonei. Next base: position 39,613,742 of record NC_070607.1, read on the forward strand.
CCTATAGAATCCTATAGTGGCTGTCAGGGGCTCAGGAGCAGAAGCACAGGGGAGAGAGGAAATGGAGAGCGAAGGGGAGGAATCCGAGGGCAGCGTAGGGGAGTATGACAGTGACCCGAGAGATTCCATGAGCTTCTCCAGCGAATCAGAAGATTCCCAGAAGGGGGCGCCGATGGTGAGGGCAAGGGGGGTCCCAGGGGGGACGCACCAGAAGCAAGGGGCCAGCGGGGACTCCCAAAGCAGCAGCGGGGGATCAGGACCAGCTTCCCCACCAGAGCGTAGTGGGGGGGAAGAGTCACATGTGTCAGGACCAGCGTCTCCTCCAGCGGGGAGAGAAGATGAGTCAGGGCTGACCACGCCCCCATCGGAAAGTGGGGAAACGGAGGGGAGGTCAATTCCAGCTAGCCTCCCCGAAGGGGGGAGCAGTGACAGCAGCAGTGTAACTGTCAGAAGGAAGGTGGCAGGCTGGGCGCGCGCGCCAAGTTCAAATGTACAGGCGCGCGGGACAGCAGGAAACCCGGATTGGGAACCAGGTCCTAAAGCCCGACGGAGGGAGGGGGAAGATTCAGGGGACTCAGCGTCAGAAGAGTCTAGGAAGGGCGAGACCCAGACGGACAGGCGGACCCAGAGGAGGAAAGAACAAAGGAAGAGGTGGAGCAAGGCTAGAGTCTTAAACTGGTGTCAGGGGGGAGGAGATTCAGACGGAGCTTCGGCGGTCTAGAGTTTGTTTTTTTTTTTTATAATATTTTTATTCAAGAATTTTTCCATATAAACATAACATACATAAACATACAAAAACAAAAACAGAAACAAAACAAAAAACATGTACCATTTCATATCCTAATTTCTTATACCTTCCTTCCCCGACTTCCTCATGCCTCCCTTTTCTGTATTCCAAATTCTTGTCAATTACTCAGCAAATCTTCCCTTATTTTAATTTAAGTTTAAACTAACCTTCCTTATTCTCCTTGTCTTAACCATTACTAATAGTAACCATTTACTTTCAATCCATCATCATTCTAACTTTCATTAACTTTGTGATATTTCTTTAATGGCGGTCTAGAGTTTGAGACATAGGGCTGCGCGCTGCGGCTGTGGAAGTGAAACTGAACTTCAATAAAGACTTTTATACTTAACAACGAAGCGGCGTTGGTCCTTTGTGAGCTGGGACCTAGGGCAGCTCTGACAGTGGCCTTCAAATCACTTTTTTTTAAAAAAAGCAGTCCCTTCCCACAGGCTTTCAATATAACAATACACGACAGAAAAGAAAAATGGACTGGGAGGGAGGTTGAAGAAAGCAAACTCAGGTTCAAGTTCTTAGTTCCAAGCTGCTCTAATGACAAGCTCCCCATGCTCCCTTCTCATCCCTCCTGTGCTGCCACTGATGTAATATATGTCCCAAGTATACGGAGGCTGCTTGCAATTGCTTTGTAATAACCTTGTGTTAATACTTTATACATGGGCAGTGACACTGTTGCTGCTGGAATAACCAGGTGAATAAGTAAATAACTATTCAAGCAAATGGGAAAATAAAAAAAGAAGATGCCACTACCTTCAGACTCTAGGCACTACTATATTCCAGATGACATGGAACCTTATGCTTTTGCTGAACAGGATCTTCTCATGAGCTACCAATGGCAAAAAAGTCATGCATTCAACCCTCAATACCTGAAGTGCTTTGCAATTTCCAATACTGAAGGACTATTATTTTTGCTGTTAGCATGGCTCTACAAAAGCATCCCTTCTGCTCTTCAGACAACCACCATTTAGTAGGTACATGTCCTAACATTGAATGGGCACACTCTGAACACCTCCCCAGGCCCAAACTAATTCAGATTTGAACTTCCCTCCAAAATTGTTTCATCAGGACTGTCAGCAGCAGCTGGCCAGGTTGGGCACTGAAAACTGCATTGTTTAGACAGGCCTTTGCAATATTAATTTCTCTATTAACCAAACAGTATTTACTGGCATTTTAAATCAAGTTTTCATGGATGCTTTTATTTTGTTATATTTTGTAAGCTGCATGCTGCCTTGATATGCTTTTATGCAAGTGTGGATTATAAACCTTTCAATAAGTAAATAAATCATATCATAGCCAGGGTGTGTGGATTCCATTATCTTGCAATCCTTTGTGCAGAATTGTGTACTAGTTGCAGAACTTAGTATCTTCATAGCCTCTGCTTCATCCTTTTAAATAGCAAGTTTATAGTCCAAAAAGCTGTGAAAATAGGCTTGTAACCCTATGGATCTCTCAGAAACCAGAGGGAAACCTTTCCAAGGGTCATCCTTTTACCGTCCTATTTACCCATCTTCATAATTAAACGGGAACAGAACCATTGCATATGTAAATTGCCATAAATGACTTGGGCTGCAGAACTGAGAATCAGTTTTCCTTGGTTCAAATTTTTTTCAGTGCCAAGTATGTAGCAATGATGATACTGATCACTGGCATCAGGATGGTATTACTCACATCCAAATGAACATTGACACCTTGCAGAGAAAGCTTTTGTCCATTGTAAATTACACCACCAGGTTTAATTTGCTCCCTAAATCAAGCAGTGTATTAATCCTCCATAGAAAACATGTTTCAGTTGCACAAACAATATTTAAATGCTATGATAGAGACATCTTTTATAAGCATTTGTAACAAGTTCTGCAGAAACTAATGCACGGAGCTATAATTAATAGAAACACCAAGTGCCAGCTAAAGCAGAAAAACTCAAACATCATAAATCTGTCCTCAGCCCTCCTGCATATACTGATGGATGGTTACTCTGTGCTTACATATTTCACAATCAATAATTCAAATACAGGTCCTACCCTATTAAATTTGTCATGTTTATAAATAAATACAATATTTAGCTGACTTTCACATAAAACTCTCGTATACTTCATTCAGTAACCAAAATATGCCATTTTTTGAAAGAGAATTCCCCCCCTTCCCAGGAACACCATATTTAGCATCTGGGGTGTGTGTGTGGGGGGGGTAAGGATCACACAAATCAAGGCTGCCTATTGAAAATACTTCATATCATTTCCCCCCGTATAGCTGACATGCAAATCTACCCCAAACCAATCTCTTTTAATGTACAGTAAGCACACTTAAGGCTAAGGATACCTAGAGTTTATCAAAACCAGATTGGCAGCTGGGCAGATGAAATCGAACACAATATTGAATGAAATGGTGAATTATTTACACTGAGTTCTGTAGTTCTTTGTGCCACTCAGCAAGATCACATCTCTCATTGTTATTCAAGCCCCCTTTTTTCTCCTGTGAGAAAAAGGAGTACATGGGAGAGAGATCCCTGGCTATTGGCCTTGGGAAGCTTCCCTTCTTGGTTTAATTATGCATTAAGAATATTACTATTGGAATTTAACCATTTTAATTAAATATACACACAAAGGAAATAAATAACGGTGAACTGTGATTGATTCTCCCTCCCAGTTATTTCATTTACCTTCTGCTTTCACCTTTTGATTATTTGACTTTGTAAAGTGTCAAAAGTTAAGAGAGTACCAAATTGGCTTGACTGTTGTCTGGGGCTTCTACTTATTTGATATTTTCTTCAGAGCTTTGTTGTTTTGGAAAGTGTATGAACACGATTCCTGTGATTTTTTGTCCATTTGTAATTTAGGATTTCTCCAATTACAGTTGAAACAGTTTCAAAACCTAAAAACCCAGATTGCCAGATAATTGCAACAGCAATTTGCTATAGTACAAAAGCCCAGATGCTCCTGATATTCTCTGGCTTTTTACATCTTCGCACTGCTGAACAAAGCCAAGGGAACTATTCTTGGCAAGAAGAAATCCCCCCCCCTGACAGGTAGCGATCTTTATTTTGCTAGAACTTTTTGTTCACCTAGTTTGGGTGGGGCAACAGGGAGGGTATTCAAACTGTCACACAAGGCCCAAGTTGACTCAGTGACACAGAAGGCCTATGCCCAGCTCCAGTTCATTTGACATGTACAGCCAATTTTGGACCAAGATAACCTAGCTACAGTAACCCATTCTCTGACAGCTTCCTGGCTGGAGTACTGCAATGTGCTCTATGTGGGATTGTCCGTGAAGATGCTCCAGAAGCTGCAGCCAGTGCAGAATGCCACTACCTGCTTGCTATCTGCAACAGTAAGGTAGGTTCACAATACACTGAACCTGAAAGTACAGCTGCCAGGTCCAGTTTAAGGTGATGTTTAAGGTGATGGTACTAGCATACAAAACTCTGAATAGTTTAGTACTCAAGTATCTAAAGGAATGGCCAACCCTATTGTTTGCGTTTTTGTTTTTCCACCCTTAGTGTGTGTGTGTTTGTGTGTACACAAATTGTTATTGGCTTTTCAAAAGAATACATGCACTCTATTCAAAATGAAAATATCAAAACACAAATCACATGGATTTGTGAACTTATTAGGAATGACATAATAAAATATGTAAATCCAAATTAATAAAATAAAAGTTTTTTTAAGTGCATTTCATTTTAACACAATATGTGCGGGGCAATGCTCTGCATTGTAAGCATCCACAAGCTGAGGAGTCATCAGGTGAGACTGGGGTACAGAAATAGACTAACAAATTAGGTAAAATTTATGGAGTCTCTCCAAAGTCTACAGAGAGCCACTTCCGCCCTTGAAGGAGGTGTAGTTGCGAGCTTCATGACCCCACCACGCACGGGGCGGCTGGAGACCAGGCCTACGTGATTGGGGGGGATTCCCGGCCGCGTCATCCCCCAGCCAGCCAACCGGCTGGCTCTGGGGGCGTGGCCTGCCCTACTTAAGGAAGGACATGGCCGGGGATTTCCCTCTTTCCCCTCCTGCTTTTCCCACCCTCCCGCCCTATAAGGTTTTCGTTCCTTGACCCTGCTATGAACCGTGGTTGGTTGCCGTTTAGGGGCCTGGTAGGAATTTTTCCACTTGGTAAATTGGCACCAGCTACTTGGTTTTTGCCTACCTCGTAGCAAATCGTCACAACTTTCCTGGTGTTGGCAGTTAGGCATTGGTATTGTTCTATAGTTGGAAGAGGGGAGGAAGCCCCATCACCTGCCCTGCATATTGAAGGGTAGTCCAATAAAGGATTCCGGGGGGCGTGGCCCTGTCCGAAACCTATGGAGGTGAGGGCCTAAGGCACGCCCCCGAGCGGTGACCCCGGGGGAGTTCCTATTTGATGTGCATCAGCAGGACTCCTCCTACTGGTGGTTAACCCTTCCCGGACTTCAAGCGGATAGGCTGAAGTCAGATATAGTCGGTTAGGACCATGCCTAAGCCAATACCGCTCATCACCTGTAACCAATAAAGTTGTGGCCTTATTTAGCCCATTAACCTTAATAATTGTGTCATGTCTCTTTATTTCCAGTTGGGGGGGGGCGGGAACTCGCCACGCAAATCATCCCTGGTGAGTACAGTTCATGGAGCTATCACCTTCTCTGTGGCGGAACACCAACAATGGAATTTCTTTCCTGTAGAGATCTATTTATCACCACTTTGTTCACATTTAGGTGACATCTGGAAGCATAACTGCTTTTGCAGGCCTTCGACTGGGAGCCACCCAGAGTGGCTGGGGAATCTCAGCCAGATGGGCGGGGTATAAATAATGATTGTTATTATTATTATTATTCAGGAAATAGTGCATGCAGTCACATTCACATTGTCGTCTATCATTGTGCATTTTAATTGTATTTTATTACGTAGTGAGGTGTTACTTTTGTTTTTAGCGTTGGATCTTTTTATTGTTGTAAGCCAATCTGGCCTCTTGCAAGAATAAATGAGTAGTAGTAGTCAAAGGTAAAAGGTAAAGGACCCCTGGATGGTTAAGTCCAGTCAAAGGTGACTATGGGGTTGTGGTGCTCATCTCGCTTTCAAGCCAAGGGAGCCGACGTTTATCCACAGACAGCTTTCCAGGTCATGTGGCCAGCATGACTAAACTGCTATTGGTACACAGAGGACCGTGACGAGTGCCAGAGCGCACGGAAACGCCGTTTACCATCCCGCGGCAGCGGTACCTATTTACTTGCACTGGCATGCTTTCTAACTGCTAGGTTGGCAGGAGCTGGGACAGAGCAACAGGAGCTCACTCTGTCCCTATTATTATTAGTAGTATTATGTTTACATGTAATCTCACTCCTTTCACATGGAAATTATGGAACCTGCCTAGGTTTGTACATGAGATGTTCCCTAAATTATGAAGTAAGAGAAACCAAGGGGTACATATTGTATAGTGCCCCCAAAGTTAACTTAGTCCCCAGATGCAACTTCATTCCAATTCAAATATTTACAGAATAAGGTTTATCTAACCAAGAAGAGAAAGCCAAGCACATATGAATGTAGCCAATTTGAACATAATGCTGCTTACTTACATTATGAGTTTCCTGAGTTTCCTAAAGTAGCAGTGACTAGTACCTGTCACTGTCAGGGCAACCTGATGCTTGTTTATTCTGTTTCAATGAGACTTTCCCCCCAGTAAGTGTGTTTAGGATTATCATCAGTTTCTTTCTCTTCCCCCCACCCTTCCATGCATGACATTTGGAGAGAGCACATTGGCTACTTCTGTCTTAAATTTCATCTGTCCTCTCGAAATACAGTGGTACCTCGGGTTACATATGCTTCAGGTTACATACGCTTCAGGTTACAGACTCTGCTAGCCCAGAAATAGTACCTCAGGTTAAAAACTTTGCTTCAGGATGAGAACAGAAATTGTGCTCCAGCGGCGCGGCAGCAGCGGGAGGCCCCATTAGCTAAAGTGGTGCTTCAGGTTAAGAACAGTTTCAGGTTAAGAACGGACCTCCGGAACGAATTAAGTACTTAACCTGAGGTAGCACTGTACTAGTTTGTTGGAGGAGCAGGGACGAATCCACATGGACTTTTTGCAAATACAGCCACTATTCATTATCTTGAAAGGGACGCGGGTGGCGCTGTGGGTAAAACCTCAGCGCCTAGGACTTGCCGATTGCATGGTCGGCGGTTCGAATCCCCACGGCGGGGTGAGCTCCCGTCGTTCGGTCCCAGCTCCTGCCCACCTAGCAGTTCGAAAGCACCCTTAAGTGCAAGTAGATAAATAGGTACCGCTGTATAGCGGGAAGGTAAACGGCGTTTCCGTGTGCTGCTCTGGTGCCGGTTCGCCGGAGCAGCTTCGTCACGCTGGCCACGTGACCCGGAAGTGTCTGCGGACAGCGCTGGCTCCCGGCCTCTAGAGTGAGATGAGCGCACAACCCTAGAGTCTGTCAAGACTGGCCCATACGGGCAGGGGTACCTTTACCTTTTATTCATTATCTTGCAGTTCATAGCTCACACTAGTTTACTGTAACGTGCAGTTAGAATGCATCCCTGCAATAAGTCCTGCACCTCGTCTGTTAGCTAGCATGTCAGCTTGACTTGCATTTCTGCAACAAGCGGGAAAACATTAGGTGGATTAAGCCCCACGTAACAGGGTCACTGAAAGAGTACCTTTCTTTCCAATAGGTCACAATAATGCAATATGTGGGCAGGTGCTATAATAAGAAATACATTTATAGGGCCACTTTTTCAATTTCGTTGCTGCCTAAGGCTGTTAGCTGTCATTCATTTCTTTCCGGAGATGAATCACTGGTCAGAAAAAAAGGCTGATTAAGGGAACTTATTCATGAAGGCCTTTAAAGGCTTGGCTAGCGTTACTTCTGTGCAATGAAACAATATCCCTGTTTGAAGGTTTAGGCCCTAACTTTAGGGTGTTCTGTATTTAACTCTCACCCCTCCCATCTTTTTTCACAGGACTATGATGACATGGATAGTTAGTACCTATCTCAGTTGTGAGTAAACCAATGTTTTGACTTTATGGCTGTGTGGAGCTAAGCCTGCTGAAAGCCTCACTTTTACACAACTGTTAAAGGTGCAGGATTCCTGTCCCCTTCCCTAGCTGGCCACCTTGGTCCTTATCGGAGTTGGGGTTAGAGTTAGAAGAATAGTTAGCACCAACACACATTCTGTTGGGGATAATTGCTCTGCAGCAAATGTGCACAGTGGGGAAAAATGCTGACAAGTATGAGAAATTTGCATATTATTATTATTATTATTATTATTATTATTATTATTATTATTATTACAAACTGGGGTGAGGGAAAGTGAATAACTTTAGACTGGAAAAGTTAGAAAAGGAGAGAGACCTAAATTAACAAGATTCAATGCTTCCTAAAAATATATGACAAAATGCAAAATAGAGAATATGGACTATAGGGTCCATATTTGCAATTACGCCAAAGCATAATTGCAGCCAAGTTTGTCTTGGGGGTAGCAACTGGCTAAAGCAAAGGGGAGCTGGGAAGAGAAGGGCGAGCGCTTAGGGAGAAGCCTAGTGTGAAGGAATCCTTAAAAATATGGCTTTTGTTCTAAGTAAGTGAGAAGGAAGATTGCACTGAAGTTATCATGCAGCCTCATCTTAGTGTGCCTACTGAGCAGAATTTGAGTTATGATTACATAAATCTCCATTTCAAATTTATTGCCATAATTTATCAGCTCATGTTGCTGAATGGCCAAGTAGTTAATTTTAAAATGAAGTGGTGCTATTTTCATTAATACCCTTGTGCTAACTACCTATCAAAACACTCAGAGGCAATTAATACCATGTTGCCGAAGTACTGAACCAATAAATATCTCCAGTACTGGCTTGTCTCTGGCAGATAAAAGGCATTAGACTAACCTACTCCCTTAATAATGCTTTTCCATTCCCTTTCTTCCCATGTCCCTAGAAACATTTTACACTTTAAGGAAGAGATTAAATAGCCCAATAAGCTAATAACATGAATTTAAAAGGCTGGTATTTTCTTTCTCATACCCACGACATCCAAGAGAATTCTTCAGGATGTCTCTGCAGTAGTAATAAGCTTGAAAGGTGATGCAAAATCCTGAAGGTTATATATCTCCAAAACTAAACATATTTAGCTCAAACAAGGGACCTTGTAATGTCTTTATTTGTTAATTTTCAAGGAGTTAAAATATACTAGGGAATTGAAATTTCTTGTTTGCACACGATCTCCTGCTTCTCTCCCAGCCATTCTCTGGCTATGAATGGACTCAGGATTACAAATTAGAACTTCGGGTTGCAGCAAGAAAGCAAGAACCATGCAAAGGATATTTGCTCCACTGTTCCACCAGTGGAGTCGCATCAGTAGGAAAAGCATGTCTGAGAGCTACGAGACTGAAATACTGTACTGAACCAACAGAGTTGCGGAGACTGTGCAGAGACTGCAACAGGAGTCTTGAATTGGCTCCAGAAAACAAATCTTATGTTTTCCCCTTACGTATTCAGACTATCACTATGCAAAGGGGTTGGGGGTAGGGGAGGCTGCTGTTTCAGTGCTGGAAGGTTTCTAAACATATTCCAGAAGCATAACTGATGAGAAGATTGACACTGAGGGAGTCCAGCTGAACCCCTTGACCTTCATTACAAGAGTGGATTACAGAAAACTCTTGGCCACATGGTTCCTGCTCTTGGATTAGGATACTCCTCCAGGTTGATGCCTTTTGATGTCCATGACAAAAGGCTGTGAGGATGGAAGGCGAAGTTTTGTTTGTGTGGATAAGAGTGGTCTAAAGATGACTGATGCATTGTTTGAAACCAGGCAGACAAGATTTGAAGACAAAAGGAAAAATGGGATAATGTGTTATCAGGGTTTCCGATAGTGATGAGGCTTCTAAGTGAACATACTTGGCAACCTCATTCAGACCAACCCGTTCAATATGAGAAAGTCAGAAGTGGAGCAGATGCAGGGGACCTTGGGGGCATATTTAGCCCTTGTGTAATCAGGCTGAATGTGTTAAAAGAGGCTTTTCTCAGAAAATAATCATGCCCAGAGGATGACCTAGCACCTGAGCTTAAAACCATGATCAGTGTCCCAACCTAGGGCTTTGTTATCAACAACATCATGGATCCAACAGTCTCTGCATCTGTGGAAGAGACCTGCCAGCCAGATTAAAAATGAAATAGTGAAAATGAGCTGAGATGGCTTTCTCTCGCTCCCTCTCTCTCTCCCCAACAGCTATGGATGGTATTGTTCAGGCAGGAAGGGAAAAGTCTCATTTCTTACACAGGATAAACATAAACATCATAAACACTCTCTGGGCTGGGAAGACACTGAGACATTCTGTACTGGAAACTTTTGTGTAGGCATTCTGTTAAAGGATTTATAGACCGGATAGAGATTTGAATCTCAATGCTGCTACTGTCACTCTATGATGAAAAATTTTGGGATCAGTCATTTCTCATGCAGTGATTGAGCCATTTTGGGCTTTAAAATATGAATGTCAGCTTGTTTTGTTATGTTTTTTAAAGTTCCATTAATTGACCCCTGGAAGTGGGACTTCAACTTTCCTTGAAGTCTGGCAGAACACCTTGCCTGCTGGTGTTAGGCCCTAACAGCTAGGAACCAAAACCTCATTCCTGGAAATGCAGCATAGTTCCCTGGGGTTTGGGAATAATGCTGCAACTGCAAACCATAGTCCTTCAAGGCAGGTTTCTGTACCTACTGATTACTTTAAGCTGCATCAGGGCAAGTTGCTGAAAAAGTGCTAACTTCTAAGTGAAGGATCAGATGGAATAGTTGGCATTTCTTTGTTATTGTAGTGTATATGCAGCATATATACATATAGCCAGCTTCCTTACAAAGGGAGAAGTTTCCCCTCCCAAGTTTCCACAACTAACCATTGGCAAAAAATGTGGGTGGGAGAGAGAGAAATAAAATACGAGATATCCCAGTAAACATTAATGATGTAGCGGAAGACTCCATGGCCCCTAAATGGACAGCCATATTCCTAACAAACAGGAACAAACCCAAAAGAGGATGCCTTCACCTCAGCATGGCTCTCCTTTATTACAACAACATAAACCCGCACAACAGCCTACAACTCAAGATGGCTAATCTGACCTCCACCCACCCTCTCTCTCTCTCACAAACAAAATCACTGCAATCAACTAAATGCAACCAACTCTGGGCTTTCCAACCTCTCGTACCACCAACAAAAACAAACAGATAAATAAAGAACCTATCCTCGCAGCACTGACACAAAAACTCCACACAGAATTGAAAAATTACTACCCTCCCTTTCTTCCCCCAACCTCACAATCTCTATGACAGCAGTGTCCTCACAGCGAATGCAACTGACCTGTAGAAATGCTTCTATGAATTGAAAACTGCATGTACCCTTGTTAATTATGAACCTCCTTTAATAAAAACAACTAAAAAGAAACAGCAAAAGCAGGGACAAGCAAACCTGCCAATTTCAGTCTTTTACCTCCCCTGCCCCACTTACCTTCAGTTCTCCGCGTTTCCAGCTTGCAATTTTTGAAAACCCATATACATGTTTCCCTTAAGATACAACATGTCTCTTTGTAGCCTAAGAGAGTTTTCTGCTGTTTGTAGTGGAGGTTGGTGTCTAATTGCTGCCTGAGAGACTGCAGCTGTGGGCTTGGGGTGTGGCCAGGGCCTGCCTTACTATAACAGCAAGTTCTGCTGTGGGGGGTGGGATCAGCAAGTTCTGCCATGGCTGGGTTGGCCCCATGGAGACGCAGGGATGGCCCGTGTTTTCAGTCGGACTATTGAAGCGTAGGCCAGGCACCGTGTGAGACAGGCCTGTGGCCTTCAACCAAGGTGAGAGCCTGGTTGAGGGGAAGTTTGGTTTGGTTGCATTCCCCCCGAGAGGCAGGCGGAGGTGAATAGCTAGGGTTTTTAACCAGGCCTGTGCAGAAGGGGGCAGCAGCCATGTACCCTTTCCCCTGGCCTTGGCGGGGGGGGGGAGGGTCCTGGAAGGGGCCTGCTGGACGTCCTCTGTCGTGCCAAGAAGGCCCTGTGCCTCCCAGCCAATCACTTGAGGCGCTTTTAATAGTTCAGCACGTCAATGCTGCGGAACTGACCCAGGAATAGATTTGGCCTGGCGACAGTCAAAACGGTCAGGTGGATGAAGGAAAGTATCCCAGTACTGACTCTTTCCAAGCTTTAGAGATATTTTATCATCTTTTACTGTATTCAGCAGAGGTGTTGTTCCTCTTTCACCAACACGAAAGTCACTGCTGCAAACACATTTCTGCTGGAGAATAAAGGAGAGAGGGGCACGTTTAGCTATTTCCCCTCATTTTGCAGGGAAGGATGAAGTAGAGCGTATTACTTACCTTGAGACAATGCAGGACAGGAGGGAAGGCATTCCTCCGCTATCCTCTTTTGGCAGGAGGCAGGGTAACTAGGGGAACAGGAACTGAGTTGATCCTGTTTGAGGTACAGCAAGATAAAACCGCCCAGGTTTCTAATGTGTTACATAGAGTTTTGCTGTATGTTTGATATGATCTTTATCTTTTCCTTGAGAGTGCATTCTTCAGCCCACTATAACTCTGCAGCCATTTGTATTGATAAAAATAGGAATTGTACTCGTATGAAGCAGCAAGAAGGCTGGGCTGTTGAGTATTAAAGGCCAGTTCCGTTCTGTAGTTCAAAAGGAAGCAGCTCCCAATGAACAGCATCTGAAAACTGAAGTACCGTATTTCTGTTTGCTGCAGGGGCTGGAGCTTGAAGGAAGCTACCTGACAGGGCAGAGGTAAAAATTCAGAGCCAGGCCCCTTCATCACCACAGCACTAAATGTTGAGGAAGTTCCTGGTTTATAGCTCATATGACTGGGCCACTGCAATTTGAGCCTGTGTGTTTGTGTGAAGGAGAGAGAGATGCCCCTGACTGGAAGCAGCAATAAAATGAAACTGACCTCTTTCAGTATTTTGTAACAAAAGGAGGGTTGTTTTAAACCATTATTCAAGCTTTGCACCTAGGTTACTGAAGCCCATGAGCATTCCTTGTGCTTGAAGCATTAGCATTTATTTCTGTGGCATTTGCTTAGGCTCTCCAGCGGCTGGCAATTTCCTACCTAAGAAGAGCATATTAATACAGTGAAAATTAGGCCATCCCGGCCAAGCTGTGCCAATGTTAGAATCTGGAAGGCACCCAGATACTGATTAAAATAGCCAGTTAACAGAAGTCCCACCACTCTGCTCTGCCTGAGGTGTACGGCTCTCTGCCTGCTAGGCCAAGTCAGCCAAATTCTGTGCTCAGTGTAGAGCATGCAAATGCAGCAGGTTTGCCCGATTAATAAAATGTATTCAAGCTGCAAATCATTTGTGTGTGCATGTGGGGGGGGGGGGAGGTTGGAGGAAATGCAAAGCTTAGAAAGGGGTGAGAAGTGATGGGAAGGCATGAAAGCCGATTGCCAGGAAAAAGTGAAATCCCTTGTTAGAGTAGATACCACCCCACAAGGATTTCATTCTTTTATAGAATAAATATAAAGCCTACGGTATTTATTCTTACTCTCTACAAATTTTACATTTATGGGTGAAAGGCAACACCTCTGCAAAATATGCATCTTATTAAAAGCTGAATACACCATGACTCAATCTAGGGAACTTGTATGAGTGCAGGAGCTCCAATGTGCACACTATGAAGGAGATATTTGCATGCATAGCCTTGGCCAAACAGATTTGTTCCCTCCATGAGGATCAATGGGGAAACCCTCACAATTAAGCTATCCTTCATAGCCTTCTGGATCAGGGCAAATAGCATCTGGAATGAAATGGAAACTGGGTATTTTAAACTGTAATGTGTTGTTTTTCAGTATGCTGCAACACAGAGGGAGCTTCAGAACTACAGAGGTAAGATGCTTGAAGTTGGATCCACTAGGGCTACAAAATTATTATTTCCAACAGTTTTCTTCTGGCAGGTCTCCCCAGTGAGGCCTGCCTGGCATTGTTTCAGCACCAGGTAAAAATTAATCTCCCCCCACTCCAGACTGTTGACAGATGAGGACGATGTCTTTGCTGCAAGTCCTCTTCTAAAGCTTCTTGTGACTGTTATCTTTCATATATGTTTTCGTATGAATGTGTTAAAATAATAATAATAATAAATATATATATATGTACAACTGGATGATGCTGAAAAGTAAATACCATCTCATGGTACAGATGCTGTAGGTCTTTTACCCACTGCCCTGTGGGACATTTCATTGTCTCTCAAGACAGACGGATGCCAACAACAACAAAGTTCTTATGAAGAGCAAGGTTCAGATTATACCCCAGTTGTGAGCACTGCTTCACTCTCACCCTTTTGAGAAGGACATGCAGGAGGGGGCTCCACCTTATACTGTGCTTGACATTGGCAAACTCCTCAAGCCCCAACTGCAATCTGATCCTGGTCTTGCATGCCTTCCAGTTGGCCCAAGAAACAATGTTCTGACAAAATTTAAGAACCCTGACATGTTCTTTCTGTTCTTAAACTTATATATCCTCCCACCCAGCAACCAGAACAGTTTTCTTTAACTGGATCATTATTGCAGGTCTGTGTGATCACCTCCTATCTCCTCATCCTCTTTAAAAGCCTAGTATACTTAGGCGCCTCCCTTCTGGCTTCTTGAATTTTCTTATCTTGGAAACCTAGTATAGCTGCTGTGGATGAGTTCTGACCATGTTTGTATATAACCCCGAACACTCGGGGGGCTTTTTTTGGTGTGTGTCTTCCAGAACCGAAGAGATGTTTGGTCAGAAGGCCCCCCATTTTGGTGAAAGAACAAGGGATGCAGCATGTGACTATCATTCTCACATCAAGGGCAGAAGCAACAAACCATTTCTACAGCTAGAGGCTTCAAATGAAAGGAAAGTGTTGCTGTTGTCTTGTCCTGCTTTCTTGTCCTGTTTTTGGGCTTCCCAATGGCACCTAATTGCCTACTCTGTGAAACAGAATGCTGAACTAGACAGATTTGTTGTGTAGTCCAATAAGGTTCTTACGTGCCTGTGGAATTTGAGAAGGGCCTTTTAAATATCCTGAATGTTAAACCCTCCCCCATTCATACATTTCTTTGCCTATGTGACGCTGCTCTGTTACAACATTGGAGCGGGCAGCAAGTAAGCATAAAACTGCGCCCAGAGCAATGGGTGATCAGGTGTTGGAGGCCAGAACTCAGCTGTGGGTATTGCAGCGCCTGTCCTGCAAATTTGTAAGCTGCCAGTCCAGTTGGCTTCTGAATGTGGAGTGCGGAATGTGGGGTAGCACAGATAGCAAAACTTCTTGGGACAGACCTACATTTACGATGGGATACTGAGATGGCAATGCCTTGCACTGAGTGCTTGAAGATTTGTCTGACAGCTGTAGAAAGGAGGGATCTTGTTAAATTTCATAGCAGGTTAAACGAAGTGTGTGAGAATTGATATGAGGCAATAATGAGGCCATTCAAAACTCTTAATGTTGTAGGTAGGATCTCTGGGAACCCTAGTATAGACTGAATATTTAGATAAGAGAACCCAAAATGCTCTCCTGAACATTTTCACTGGGCTACGTCGTTGAAACAAAATACTAATATATGGTGTTTCAACAAGGTAAAGGTAAAGGGACCCCTGACCATTAGGTCAAGATAACCCAGTGTAAATTTCAGTGGAGCACCCTGGGTTCTATATCAAGCCGTAATACAATGATTTCAACATGTCTTGTTTCACTACATCACCTAAAAACTGTGCTCCCACTACAGTGAGTTTAAGAGATACAAAAAGATACTTGCATACACACTGTAAAGAATGAGAAGTCTTGTTAGCATTAGCAATTTTTTATTTTCCTTTTTTGTTGCATAGGAAATGCAGTACTTGCTTCCAGTAATCGTATTGTAATGTGAGAGGGTGGTAGCACTAATGGTTGAATACAAGAGTTAAACTAATCCACACCAGCTCAAAAACCTGCAGAGATTTAGTTGAAAAAAGAATGGATGCCCACAGTGATTCTCAACCAATTGCAAATTTTCACAGAACATAATAAAACTAAAATGATAACTCTGAGAGTCAATACAAGGATACTAGAGGCACAAGGGACCCGATTCATTAAAAAAGTAGAGACACCGGGGTATTAACACAGGGCTGAGGTGATTTTGCAGCAGATCTCTCACATGTCCATTTTGTTACTCCAAAATGAAAAAGAATTTCTCAATATTTGAACAGAAGAAGAGCCTGCTGGATCAAGCCCAATGGCCCATCTAGTCCAGCATCCTGTTCCCACAGTGGCCAACCAGATGCCTATGGAAAACCCACAAGCCGGATTCAAGCGCAAGAGCCATCTCCCCTCCTGTGGTTTCCAGCAACTGGTATTCAGAAGCACTGCTGCCTCCAAATGCCGAATCAGAGTATAGTCATCATGGACCTTTGATAGCCCCCTCCTCCATGAATTTGTCTAATCCTCTTTTAAAGCCATCTAGGTTGGTGGCCATCACTGCCTCCAGTGGGAGCGAGTTGCACTGTGTCCATAAGTACTTTGATTGGCAGAACTGAGCAAGTGAGCCGGTGACTGTCTAATTGTGCAAAGAAGCCAACAGCAGGTCAATTGTGGGTATTCTCATTTGCTGAATGTTCCCACTAACACATTTTGCAAGCCTGCAAAGCGGCTGCAAAATCAGTTTCCTGCCTTCTTACAGTAGCAACAAAAGTGAAGGTACAGGTGGGAGACTGTCCACTCAGACACTTTGCTCTAGTCAATATTTGTGCTCTCCAAGATCAGATTAGTAGAATGCCTTTTCTACATGGAATTGCCAAGGTCTTTTTCAGCTCTTGCATTTATACTACAGATCATGATGATTCCTGGCTTCATTCTTTCTATCTTGGGGTAGTGGTGGGAGTTCACTGATTTGAGGCACTGCTGTAAATGAGGATGCATGATGCAGGAATTACATGAAATCTAGTGAAATACTGAATTAGAAGTATTTGCTCTAACATTGCTTTGTACTCGGAAAGATTATGAAGTGAAGTACAAAACCTCTGCACAAAGTCTAGCAGATTATGCTATGGCCAAGAGAATTATCTTTTTGTTCAGCAGGACAGTAAAAATCCCTTATCTGTGCAAAGTGCAGAATAAGGATGCTCTCATCAACTTATTATCTTCTAGGGATCCTTCCCCTTGTCAAATGATGTGTATATTGAAGGTGTTCTGCCTCCTGATGGACATGAAATCAGGTGAACTCTTGGTAACAATAACATGCTAAAATTTGTTCTTGTCATGGGGACAGAGGAGGGGGACCTCAAATTTGGGGTAAGAATCATACAACAAAATCCTATGTTAATGCCTAGTGACTATTTATGAATCGGGCCCAAAGTTTATACAGACTTTTGAAGGAAAAAATTGCAACGGTGCATGAAACTAAATAGCCACATGAGGTTGGGTTTAAAAAAGGTTCTTAAAAGTTTGTTTTAATATGAGGAGGTCTGATGTGAAGAAGGGTCAAGCATGGGTACCTGGTTTAAACACTGTCAACGAAGAAACCACTTTCAATGTCAGTTCCAAGTTGGAGAATTGTTCCTTACATTGAAATGATGTCTTATTTTTCTTCTGAGATAAGCTCTTAAGAGTTCTTATGGATGCTTCTAAGCAAAGGAAAAAATACCACCAGGCATGGATTTCTGATTTCAAACCCTATGCCTGCCCTTATTAATAAAAAAATTGCCCCCAACAAATAATACTGAATTTTAAGTTAAATGTATATATCCAAAATACTGAAAACACCCAAAATCAAGGAGAGAAAAAAACAGAATTTGTGTTCTCAGTGAAATATCTTTAAACCTATCTGACAAGAACCAAGTCAGAAAAAAAGACTAACATAACTTTGAGTAATATTCATACAGCTCACTAAGCATTATGGAATAGCATGCATTAATATTGTACGGTTATTTTACATCACCTATATCAGAAGGTTCTGACAGACAGCGAAGGCTACTGGTGTAGAAAAAATCTTACTTCAGAAGAGCAATATAATACAGATTTCACAGGCACTACATTTTTAATATATCAGGTATTATGCTGGTTTTCTTATATTTCTTTCTGTCCTAAAGCTGGCATTTATAATAATGACCAAAAAGGCAAGGATTGAAGTAAACGGAAACTAGATACCAAAGTTGATATATTTCTTTTTTCAGATTTATATTAGTGCATAGTTCTCATGCAGATAAACACTGCTATGCATTTACATTGTTGGAAAGCAGAGTGAATTGAGCCCCAAGTTGTCACATTTTTGTAAATCATTTTGCCAGCCTGTAATAGCACCATGTAATGGATTTGCATTAAACATTAAATTGATTTCAGAATTGGTGACACAGTATTCACTACAGTTAAGTGCTATGGAATAGCTTCAATGTTACCTGCTATATATCAAAGCAATTTTCATCCCACTGCTTTTTTATTGGAAAAAATAAAAGGAAAATGTACTCGATACTAATTAGACTATTGCACAGCCTTGGACTTGATGGTGGCATAGCCGGGTTTTACTGTCAAACAGTAATACATGCATTGACTTCAAGACAAAATTGGCTTTGTAAGCTTGATTTAATGGAAACCTTGCCTGGTAGGCAGAGTTCACTTCATGAGACCTCCCCCAATAGATCTCATGAAAGATGAGTTTCTTTTAGGTGCCATTGAAGCTCTCCTTACATTTTCATGCCGGTCGTGGTTTGCAATGTTTGTTCTATGGAGGCCTTCTACCAAAGTAAAATCATTTTTTAAAAAAGAAAGATATTTCCAGAGACACAATGTAAAGTATAATATTAAGTGACATTTTGTTTAAAAAGAAAAAAAAACACAAGGAAAAATACCTGTTTTATGCCACGTATCTTGGTTTTTTTGTCTTTTGTTTTGTGTGTGTGTATGTATGTATGTATGTATGTATGTGTACAGTAAATGTTAACACTGTTACTACAAAGCTGCAAAATATATGGAACAAAAAGAAAACTGTGAAAGAAAACTAGGTAGAGGAATTTTACATATTCCTGTGGGCTGACTGAATACTGTGGGGAAAAAAGGTTCTATTCCTTCACTTTTCAACTCTTAAGAGAAGAGGGAGAGATCACCAAACAGCCAAGGTATACTCCCAGTGACTGACGTTAGAAATCACTATATAACATGATTAATAAATACTTTATTGCAGGGGTGTGCAGAATGACAACAAGCTAAAGTCCTATTTTGAAAAGTGGTCAAAAGAATAGGAAACTACTAGTGGAGTCAATTCATAGAGAGCAGTGTTATTTTGCAGGGGGCGGACTGAGGAGGAAAATGGGAGCGGGAGCCGGTGTTGTGTATCTGGCGGTTTTAAAAGAAAGGATCAGAAAGAAAAGTTGTTTGCACAAAGAATAAAAAGCAATTTTGAAATGGGGAATGGACATGTGAATCTGATTCTGAAGTGTGACCCAGGATTATTTCTTTATTGTAGACTGCACACCCCATGCAGTTGTCTCTCCTCAGATCTCCATTCTCTGCTCTACTTTGAGGAATAAAACTCTGTCTGTTCTCCACACCTGAACAGATCTGAACTGCTGTGTTTCTGCATGATAATAAGATGAACCAAAATTTAATTTAGTGTCTTTAATACTTTACAACCCCTGTTGGTAAACACCCTTGACCGCCTACCTAATGTTTAAAGCCTTTAAAACAATTTGTTTTATGAGATTCCGATCAGAATTCCCTAACTTTACCATCTTCAAACTTAATACGATAAAACACCTTCAAAAATACAGCATATCTGCAATGTCCATTTACAATGGTTCTTCAGTAGCCTATACTTCTCAAGCATAGGAATATGCTATACTATTGAGATAAGGAGAGAGGAAAAAAAAATAACTGTATTTAAATACATACAAAAAGGAAACAGGAAAGTTTTCAACTTAAATCCAGTTCCCAGAGGGGGGGAAAAGCAATTCTATGAATGCTGCCTTTATAACGAACAATCAGAAATTCCACTAAGCTAATTTGACAGAAATTTTCCTCATTTAAACAACATTACAAAAGTCCTGCATTATAAAATAGGGTAGAATAAATCAGTGTAATCAATAAAACTATACAACATACAAATTACATCGCTTCTGAGTGGGCAGATTTGATTCTCTCTCTCTTTGCGGCCATGACTACGGCATGCTCACTAAAAACAACTAACTGCCCAAACTATTGCTTAGTTTGCTTTGTTTTTGTTTTTTTAAAAAAGGGTGCAATTTCGTTGTATATACAACCAATTTACTGGTTATACCTTGGCTTATAGCAAGGTTCTGACAAAATGTTTGTCTAGGCTTTTTTTCCCTTCACTGTGAAGCACTGAAAGCTGCTAATTTTTTTATTTTTTATTTTTTTTAGTGCACATATGTTTTAATAAAGTAATGCCCTGCTAAGTGCTATAGGGAAGGCAAAGGATGCTGGCTAGTGGATGTGATACCATAACACTAACAATCACACAATACAACGGAGCAAATGACTACTCAACCACTTATTTGACATATATGAAAATCCAAAACATTTTTTTCCCTTAAATAGAGAATAACCAGTAAACAATTTTCAGAACTTGGAAGTTTTAAAAACGTGCATATAAAAATGGGCATTATATACTTTTTATTGAATGTGGATTGATTGCAATCTGCTAATAAAAATGGGTGTGGGATTTGAAGAAAAAGGGAGGTTGTTTTTTTTTAAGGCTTGCTTGTGAAAGGAACAGTTGTAAAACAAAAATTGCTTGAAGCAGGGTTCAGCTTAGTGCTTCACAGTTTGACTGCTTCTCTAAGAAGAGCCCTTCCTGCGTGTGCATTCAAAAATCACAAAAAAGTACAAAGACAAACACCTAAAATACACTGCGTCAAGTGCAGCACCGACTTTGGTCAAATAAAAAAAAATTTAAAGAAAAATTAAGAATTGCTAAGCTTTTCTTCTACATGATATAAGCAGGTATTGCATATTTTCATATATCTGGGAAAAAACAAAAAAACAAAACAAAAGGAAGACTCCAAATAAAATGTAAAATGCAGCAACATCAAAAATACTGATAATCTAGCATCTACAGATCTCAGAATAGCACTGCCACTGACCGTACAGGACAAGAAAACACTACCGCTATCTGTGGAACAACTAACATCCTACTGATTTCTAAGATGCTGAAACTGACAATGGCTGACATAAAAGTCACATTTACAAAAAAGTGTCTCCAAATGCTTGACTAGGGAAAAAACCCCTTTCAATATAGGAACATGTGCAACAATTCCACAAATAATCGCTATCCAGGGCAAGGCACATTGATATGGAATTTTTTTTTGTTTTTGTTTCGTGCAAATCAATAAAACAAAACAAAACAAAAAATTAGTTTCAGGGAAAAGATGAGGAGCAAAGTGTCTTCCCAAGAAATTCAGTTTACTTGATTGTATAGGACAGTAGTAGAAACCCTTCTGAAGGGCCGAACAAACATAGTTTAAAGGCAAGTGCCTGGATTAGGGATTACAATATTGTGTCTTAATGCACTCTACTTTACCCTACATTAACTATATAAAAATTAGTTACTAACACTAGAACATGCAGAGAATTTCTCTGATTAGCGAGACTTGCCAACCAGAACGTATATATATGTATAATATAGGAAACCTTCTTAAAGTTGCATGGGAAGCAAAGGGGTGCTCCGCTGTCTGGTAGGAAAAAAAAAATCACTTGCATTTTTTTCCTGTTTTTTTTTCCTTTTTCTTTTTTTTGTACATAAGATCAGGACATTTTGGGTCCAAACTTTTTTTCTTCTTCTCAGCAAGTGTCCTTGCTTTGAACTGGTATAAGATGTAGAATCAGCATTTTGCTTCTGTTTTGTTGCCTTTGCAGTTCAGAAAAAAACCAACGCCAGTTCAGGGACACAAAGGCGTTTTATTTTCTGGACAGCTTTCTCTTATTAGCTCAAGGGCCACAGTCCAACTCAGAGTGAAGCATACTCAAGGACATTTGTTTCAATGGGCTTAAGCACACCTACCTCCGTGTCTGGTTGTGGCCAAAGTATTTTGAGAAGTGATATACCCTATATTGCCGGAAACACATACGATTTTATCAGAATTGGCATAATCTATTATAGTGACTTTTAGCTTATAAAATTAACAGATATTATGATTTAATTTTAATTATGTGCTTTGATAACAGAAAATGATTAATTAGCATTTAATGTAGATAACATATTGTGGTAAAAGCACCATTAAATTTTGTATTTCTTTTTAAATTTCCTTCAGTTTTAAAGGGATACAAGTTTAACAATAAAAAACATAAAAAGCAAAAATAGCTCCCCCTTTTTTTTTCTTGCAAGGCTGTTTTTTACCCCGATAATTTAGAGTCCTGGGGTGGTAGGACTTGGAAAACAAAAATAGAATTTTCAACAATCTCTATCTTACAAAGATATTTAGCTATCCAATGAAATTGCACTTTTCTCAATTCAAAATTCGATTGTTTTGATTGATTCCTGTCAGTTTCTATCAAAACAGACCAACTTCCCCATTTCCGTGTGGATTTTATATCATGTTGAAAATCATCAAAAATGTTTCATGTAAGTGCAGCATTTAAACCCTTTTTTTCTTTTTCATGTGAACAGCAGTAGGTTGATATTTTATATTTCTCTGCAACTTGAGTGGAAATCAACCTGTTGATAATGCTCTTATGATTCATGTCACGTATCTAACTGCCGACTGTAAAATTAAAAACAAAACAAAACACCTGATATGTTACAGAAAAAAACATGCCCCATGTCTGTCCTGTAAGTTCTATATTGCAGAATTCAGCTACTACAAAAGTTATCATGTATGTGTGTTCCTCATGATCTCTCAAGAAGTCCCACACCTATATGGGAAATTAATCAGTGAAAATACTGTAAAACAGCTAGGCGCCATGTGGAAAGTGTTATAACAGCAAGTCAGTAAGCAGCCAGCAGGCTAGCTCTACTACCCAGTGTCCCTAATGCTTACACTACCAGTTGAAACACTTCAAAAATTATGAAGCCCAAACATTTCCAGCACCATATGAGAAATTACATCGGTCACTAAGGTGTTCTTTTGTTTTAAAAAAATCCCCTCCTCCCGCCCCCCCCCAAACAATGTTACGGCCCTTGTCAATCAACCATAACTTTTGCCGTTTCTGAATGCGAGCAGTTGCTTGCTGTCAATATCTGTTCATCTCCCCTTCCATGGATGCGAAGTAACTGCACTGTGTTGCTGCTGCTTCCATGTTACAGAGTTGGGAAGGGGTCGGGTGGTCTGTCTGGTGGGTGGTGGGAAGCTGTGAGTTTTATCCCAGGTACCAGGACTGCAAGAAGGAAACAAAAAAGAAAGGAAAGATTTATTTATTTATTTTTAGTATCTATGCAATGCTTTCAGCAGAATCCCTCCCATGTTCATGGCTATGTGTAAAGAAACCTAGAAATTAACATTTGGCTATTTCTTGTGCCAAGGTACTAAACCAGTGAAATCACATGACATTGCACCTCTCCTTATTCTTTTTACATAGAGATGACTGAACACTAAATAAGAAAATTGCAAATCATTACACAGATGTGACTGATGTGTGTATATTTGAACATATGGAAGAGACACAAGTTGTAATGAGTGCTGCTCTATCCATGAACTGTCACTTAAATAATAAACCTGTAGGGCAGAGATTTTCAACATTTTTGGGTCCATGGCTCCCTTGACCAACGCCATTCTTTCCATGGTACCCCTATGGGGCTCAGGAGCCCAGTTATGTCACCCCTTGTCTGCAGAGCTGGCAGGCCCTCACAGCTTTTTGAACACCCTCCCTTGTGGAGTGTTCCCTTAGCCTCCTCTCTTCCCACCTCTCCTTGGGAGTCCTCTGCGCAGCCGCCCCCACAGCCCCTTGTCTCTGAGCTGCCCCCAAAAAGAGCTGCCTCTTCACACTGCCCCACAGTGACCTGGGAAGCACCCCCTGGTCAGCCCCAGAGGCACGATTTGCCTGGGAAGCTTGTAGCCAGAACTGCTGTAACAAACAGCTGTGCAAGCCTTTGGGAGGCAGAGACATGAGAGGAAATCAGAGGAGGAAGGAAAGAGGGACAGAGGCCATTGTTGCCCATGTCTCCCCTGACCATCATTCAAGGCACCCCAGGGTGCTACTGCACACTGGTTGAAAACCACTGCTGTAGGGAGCCCAAAAGTAGGTTTAGGCAGTTGAGGAGGGAGGATAAAGCAGCGGTAAAAGAAGCGTGTGGCTTTCTGCCACATAAAGATTTCAGGAGCTGCTTGGAACTTTAGAAATTCTGGCAATACAATGAGTATTATGAGCTACACATTCCATGAAACCATTAAGACCATCTTGGATTAAAGTAATCTGAAGGTTGTGACTAAACTTAGTTTACCTATACATTTCCCACAACTGAACCACACCCCTGGATTCCATTCATATGTGTCCAAGCACAGTTGGATTCTCCTGAGACTTGGAAAGGGGTGGGGTTGTTGTTTTTTTTGCTGTATCAATCTCAGACCATGTGAAAATATTGTGCCATATACACGAAGGTCCAATTGCTAAAATGGAAAAAGGCTAAGATCTATGTTTTAAAATTGCCACATCAAGGCTGCTTCTCTAGTGTCAGTTCTGAATTGTGGCTATAACATGTAAAATGGATAACTGACATCACTGTCAGTTGCTATGAGGAACACAGCAGATGAACCCTGAAATAAGAGGCAATTGGATCAGCAAAAGTGCTGATACTTCTCTCTCTGGCCAAGTCTATGTTTGTAAATAAAGGTTAAACCTGGATAAAAGCTGTCTTCCATGAAATTAAACTAAAACGTATCATAGCACTCCATAAAATACAAAGCAATGGGCATAGATGTCTGTCATGACAGACTGAGGTGAACCACAGCAGGAAAGGGGCTGGAAAGGTGAATTGTATTATTTCCAATAGATTCAGAATACTGTTGCACACCACCCCAATCTCGGAGCGGTGTGAGCGGGTTCCAGGTGCTTACTCAGGGTTTGGTTACCTCAGAACGATGGACAGTAGAGTTGTGGTGCCTTTATGATGTATGGTTTATTTACAACATATATACAGTACAACCGGAACCTACGATGGAGGTGACTCATACCATTAACACCCCAAGAGGGTCTCCCATAGCCACAGCCTTGGATTCCAGCAGAAATCAAGCATGGTTCTGTCTCTCGGGATTCCCATCCTGCATCCTCCTGCTTCTAGATACCTCAACTCTGGCCATTGTCTTTCTAACTACTAGCCAGTTGATGGAGAAGGACCCACCCATTTTTTCTCTGGCACAGAGACACTTCCTTTGTTACCTTCATGACCAATACATAAGCTATTACCAAGAACATGAACAACTGAATCCTCTATTAGATTTTAACCCTGGCTGGATGCAGGCTTTAGAAGGACCTCAGGCATATGGCCAAGCCCCCACCTCCAAACTCACAACAATACATTTTGTGTTCTTCAGGCCTGATGGTTTACCTCAGAAAAGCCACCAAATCAATGAAGGTGTGCGAAGAATCAAAACCCAATAAAAATTTATTTGATTTTGAACCCTGGTAGTGTAAAATAACTAGACAAGGCCTTGTTACTGTCAGCTGAACAAGCAGACACAACACTAAAGGCCACCATGAGTTTAGTTATACACAACTGTGACTTCTGTTATCCTTTTAAGCCACGATCTTTCAAATACCATGATTCAAACATCCATGTGCTCATTTGAAGGTTGCCCAAACTTCTTACATATGGAAGCAGGCTTGTGTTCACTGTTTGTCTCAGAAGTCAGCCCAACTGTGAAGAACATCTCAGTGCCATTGCCGTGTGTACCTAGTGGAAACTGGCACTGGTGCAGAGGAGGAGTGTGGTTGAATCATGCCGGTGTAATGCTTGAAACTAACTTTTGATTCTGTTTTTTAATATTGTTACCATTACCTATTACAATAGTATCCTCTCATTCTTCTATGGAGTTCTGAGTGGCTTACACAGAGCCTTTCTATTTTATCTTTACAACCAGTTCTTTTTTTCCTCAACAAATGTTTATGGGTACTCTCATTTTCCTATCCCTATTTCCTATTGAAATACTGCCCCTCAATGAGGCCAAACTTAGATTCACAATATGTGCGTACCCCTGCGTCCCTCGCAAGAAAAAGCACTGTTTACAACAACCCTGTGAGGTAGGCTAGGCCGTGATTAGGCCAGGATCACTGAAGTCTAACACCGCATCCACTATATGTAAAGATTTTCTGGCTGTCCAGCTTTAATAATTTGCACCTTTTTTTCTTTCTTTCTTTGACAGAAACAAAGCACATTGCCCTTGCATCACTGGATTTTATGAGTGACATAATAAATAAATAAAAATTCAGCTAGGTGACACAAATCAAAGTGGTGCTTTTACTGTCCCTGTCATTTCTCAGACAAAATGAGCTTACACCAAAATACCCAGTATTATTCATATTTAAATTGCATATTAACAAAGAAAAGCAAAAATCCTGCTGGCTTTAAGATTACATGATTTTTAGCTTTGGCAGTATGTCATGGAGGCAAGTTAAATAAATATTGCTTTATTTAAAAATAAGTTGGCAAGAGAAACACAGTCAATTCAGATGACTAGTTTCCTTTTTCATCCCACTGGCTAATTCTTTGGTCTTTTTTCATCTCTCTCTCTCTCTCTCTCTCTCTCTCTCTCTCTCTCTCTCACACACACACACACACACACACACACACTTTAACCATCTTTCTTTTCTGATTTTATGAGTCAGAGCTAGACTGATAGTAATTAAATGAAATAGTTTTTATATGTAACTTTTGTTCAAAAGGTTTTCCTGAAGGTTAAGGTGCCTAGGCTCATTATTTTATAAGCAGTGCTATTCACCAGATTAATATAGATTGGCTTTGATAAAATTACTCAAGTGAGTAAAGAATTGTACATTATTTACACAACTGAACTGAGTAAACAGTTGTCATTAGGGCCACTAAGATGAGCATTTACTAATAGTGCACTGATTCACACACACAAATTATATATATATATATTGACAAACTTCTTGTATTCATTTCAATAAAATTTGCTCTCATGTTAAACCACAGAGCCTAGGGCTTGCCGATCAGAAGGTTGGCGGTTCGAATCCCCGCGGCAGGATGAGCTCCCGTTGCTCGGTCCCTGCTCCTGTCAACCTAGCAGTTTGAAAGCACGAATTGCAAATAAATAAATAGGTACTGCTCCGGCGGGAAGGTAAATGGTGTTTCCATGCGTTGCTCTGGTTCGCCAGAAGCGGCTTAGTCATGCTGGCCACATGACCCGAAAGCTGTACGCCGGCTCCCTCGGCCAATAAAGCGAGATGAGCGCTGCAACCCCAGAGTCATCTAATTGTGAGGGGTCCCTTTACCTTTACCTTTAAGTGTTACTACAGAACAGTAAAGCTTGGATGGTGCGAAACATTACCCTGCACAGCAGACATTTGCACAGTACCCAAGTTTAGAATCATGATTCTAGGAGTAGCTAGCAAGAAGCCACATGTTTTAAATTGAAAGAAAGACCATTTGTCCCTAGTTGTTAGAGAAGCTATCACCAGGACCTGCCTATCAAGTTGATAAAGGCTTCCAATCCAACTTGATAACACACCTAACATGACTGTTATTTTAAAAGCATTAAAAGTAGCATTCGTGTTACAGATTTACTGATTTATTGAAACAAGTCCCATGTAAAGTATGCAACTGACAGAGGCAAATGAGAAGTGTTAGGCTGAACTAATTTTTAAAGTAGTGATCAAGAACGATGTCTAGGTCTTAATTTATAGCGTTTTGTTGTTGCTGCTGTTCTTCTGGTTGATGTTAACTGTCAGTTAGTAACCATCCCAAAATTACAGAGATTTGATTCAGACAGTCTGGATGCCTAGATGGCCTGTTTCACTTTGGGACATGTAGTAAAATGCTTGAAACTATTTGCATTTTTTTCAGAATGCAGCTTGTGCATGGTATTTCTTTTAATAATACTCAGTGCACATTTTGGACAGCAGGGGGTGCACTTTTCCATGCCACTTCTTTCCTTTGCTACTCACTGCACAGGTTTTTTTTTGTGGGGGGGAGGAATCTGCAGTGCTTCTGAACTCCTCTCAAAACGGGGTGGGTGGGTGGGGAAGTTTCTTCACCCATCTTACTATTCAGTGTGTGCCTTGCAGACAAGGTTACCCCAGAGCAGCTCTGTAATCCTTCACTGAAATAGGCTTTATTGATTGCTCTGGTCTATTGTTCCCTTTTCAAGTCCCCCAAGTTCAAGTTCATCCTGGTGTTACATCATGTCTGGTTGCTACGAGCAACCAGACAGACCCAGACGTGACTATCATTAGCAAGAAACACTCTGCTCTCCTCCCACCAACCTTCCAGTGGCTCTGACGTAGCAGGGCCACTGCAAACACATTGAAGTATTTATTCAGCCTAATTTATGACCTACCCAGCAAGCGAGACCCCCACTCCAAAACCCAATGCTGTTGTATATTTAATTAATCAGCCTCTCTCTGGCACTTGGGAAAGTTAGACAAAGGGCTAATTATTGTGTTGCACTCCCCACACTTTTTTTTTTTACTGGGGTGGGATAGGGGGAGAGAAAGAGTTGAATATTTGCATGGGAAAGAAAACTTATACGAGGCTCATGCCAGTCGCACCCTCTCCCCATAAACACCTCTCTCCCACTTTCCTGCCCTGCTGACATTTCATGAAATACTTTAGCTGCTTAAGGGAATTAGAAAAAAAAAATCTGATGTGAATGTAACTCCTTCAGAGTTGGTATTCAGTAACACAAATCAACTCATGACATGTTTAAATTTAAATGCTAACCACACACTCTGAGAGTTACTTTAAAGGTTAGTTTTTAATCAATAGAAGTTGCTGACTCCGGAGTTTTGAGCTGCGCACTGCAGCTCTTGTGCCTTTGTCTAAGCCTTAAGGCTTTCAAACTTTTTTTTTTTTAAGATGATTTTAGCAATGATTTGCAGACAGTGCTGTTGTGTTCTTGAGGAGCAACATGTCAATAAAGGAATAGAGTTACCCTGCGCTGGGGGTGTCAATATGACTCCTGGAGGCACCACTCATGTCTGACACAATGGAAAGCTGATTAACTCTTTGCTGGCCAAACTGGACACTAAAAAATCATTTGCAGAGATGTTCGACACTCAACTGACTACCAACTGACTTTTTTCCGGAATAAGATGCCCCAGTACACTGTTTACAACGTCAGAAGTCTGCCTCCCCCCCCAAACATGCAACCACCCTTGATTATTATTTGTTTGCATTTCAAAGGCATTAAAGAGCATGTGCATTTACTGGATTCACAACAAATTCATAATGTCTCACAGAAAAAAAAGTCCATAGGCAGTGGTTCTACTGTGGTAGCATTTTAAACTTCACCCTCCCTATTTCCACCACTCCGGGTGTGAGGGTAAAATATTTTGAATTGTGTTCGAATAGCAGCTAAACTATCTTTTTGACAAACTTTCAGCCTTACAAATGAAAGAAAATGTAAGCTTCAAAATAAAGGGGGTGTTTAAATGCACATGCTGCCACAAATATCCTCACATTTGGTCAGCGATTCACAGATCCGTCTAAGTAGTAACAACAAGTATATGTGCTGGAAGAACTTTTTGGCATGTTGGGTAATATGAAATCAGAAATGCATTCAATATTTCAATTTTTTTAAAATATCTGGTCCTATATGGGATTCCCAGTGGTCTCTAGTGCAAGGAACTACTCAGGTTCTGAACAGCTTCAGAAAATCTGCAGCATCAGAAATGCCCAGACCATTTACTGGGCCTGCATTAAGACTTCTCTCTTTTTTTGCCCATACCTGGGGCTACTACAATTCTGTGTTGTCCTAAAATGGATTTTACTGTCCTTCCCCCCATGCTGAAGGTGAAACATCAAGAAGAATTCTGCAGTCCAGTACAAGATCTTCACTTTCCTTTCTCCAGTCAAATGAAGAAGTAATCTCATCAGGTTGAAAAGTGCTGACTAAGGATTTAATAAAGTGCCTGCAGATGTGTGTCATCTCTAAGGTATTCAACTCATGTAATGCAAAACAGTTCCACACTGAATGTGCTTATAAAATTCCATTTAACCATTGCTGAGCTCTGTTTTAATGTCCTCAGAGGAGTATTATCACACTCCCCCCTCCCTAATTTACAGCACTATGAAAGTTGAGGCTCTATACTGCCAGTGTCCTAAAATCCTCACAGTAGTAAGGTTTTATGAACCATAAACAATATCTACTTGACTGAATCCTAAACAGGAAGTCTGAAATGGCAATTACATTGCTTTGAGAATGTCAGCCTATATCCAGGGCTAGCTGCGGAAGGGGACTTAAAAAAGAAAGAAAAGAAACCTCCTGGCAAGTCTTTCTTTGGGATTCAAAGAACATTGAAAAAACACCAGTCCTGGAGTTCAGAATATTTCAAAGAGAACAGAAACATTTATTCTCTAGTACACGTTTTGACTGTGCTAGCAGCACAGAAATAGGCCAAAAGGTTATTCAAATAATCTTTAAAACGCCTGTCTCTTTATTTTTGGCTCTGAAAATTTATATTTTCAAACCCAAACTAGCCCAGTTCCAAAGATTTCTATCTGGTCATCCCCCTAAATAATGACATATTAGACAAAACAAACAGAAGTGGTAACTGAAGGATAGAAGAAAGTAAAAAGAAGTCCTCAAGGGCAAAGTTTAATGCTGCGGAAGGAGGTTGTTAATGTGGAATCCAGAACTGGGTGTGACAAGTTGGCTTGCTTCTCAAAGCAAAATGGGTTATTTAAGGACATTAATACATTCAGAATGTTCTCTGACAAACTCCATAGGCTAGATTTTATTTCCCCCAAATGCATTCATAACTAAGGCCTTTTATTGATTTATAAAAATTTCCCTTCTCTTCCAAAGAGATTGGGTGGCATACAGGGCATGTACAATCCCCCCTCTCACCAACACAATTTCCCTTACAATAATTCTATGAAGTAGGTTAGGCTGAAATACAAAGATTAGGCCAGGTATCATTACTATTATTAACTGTATTTATAGACAACCTTTTCTCCAAGAAGTTCAAGGTGGCACACATAGTTCTCCCCATTTTATCCTCACAGCAATGTTGTGAGGTAGGTTTGGCTGATAGGCAGTGACTGGCCCTAAGTCACTCTGTGGTCTTCATGGCTGAATGGGAACTTACAACCCAGGTGTTAGTCCAGTAATATAACCTCTACTCCACATTGGCTTTAGGTTACCAGGGCCTAAGTCGAAGTGTTGACTTTAAAACATAAGGCTCTGAATGACTTGGAACTCAGGTACTTTAAGTAGAACCTCTTCCTATATAAACCTGCCTGTGTATTAAGATTGACAGTGGAGGCCCTTCTTGGGGTCCCACCCAAAGTAAGGTGTGATAAGCCAGGCCAGGGTCTTTCTGTGGTGGTGCACTGGCTGTGGATTTTATTGGTGCCGTTGGGGGCCACATTCTCTAGGACAGGAACAAAGAACCTCTGGTCCAGGACCAAATGAAGTCCTCTGGGCCTCTCGGTCTGATCCTCCATATTCTAGCCCAGGCAATATCCCTTCCCACCCACCCTCTAACCAGGCTACAACCATCACAGGCTCTGCTTCACACTTTCCTTGAGTGTCTTTGCCTGACTGAAATGTGTCTTTTAACTCCATAATGCCTGTTGTTTGCCTGGATGGAGGAAAGAAAGAAAGTGATGTGTGAGTGTGAAGAAACTAGCCTACTGTACAAAAGGTACAGTTCACATTTGTCGTGCTGCCTATCTTTGCCTTTGGCTCTGTGCATTACTGACATGTAAGCCTTCAAAGGTTGCCCAGAAGGGAACATGACCTTTCGGTGAAAAAAGGCGCATAACCAGTGCCATAGAGGGAACTCTCTGGGACTGAATAGCCTGCAGAGTTCAGAGGACTGGAACACTTAAGTCTGTATGATTCTACCCTGTTTTTTTGATGGCCTCAACAACATTAATATAGTAGTTTAGAATGCTCATTTTTTAAAGTATTAAGATATATCAGTACTATTAGAAGATACATCAGTATTATTGTCCCGACATTGCAGCTAAGATGCTAGGGCTATGAGGCAATAGACTACATAAGCCTTGAGGGTTTTTCAAAGCAATTGCTTCCTGGTTGTGAAATACCCTCACAACAGAGGTGAAGCTGGCGCCAACCTTAGTTATAAGGCCATCTTGTTCATTTATGGTGGAGATGACATTTGAAAAGGGGGGCTTTGTGGCACATCACAGCTGTCCCGGGGAAACCATGACACCCCATTTTTTCACGTGAAAGCACGGTGGCCTTTTGGGGCACCGTGATATCGCCTCGAAAAAGTGCTTTTATCAGGGCCACGTTTTGGGGTGCAATGCTCTCATGCAATAGTTGTGATCTTGCATGGAAATGCAACCCCAAAACATAGCGTCACATTTTTTTCACCTCAACATGTTGCTCAATTTATAGAAAAAGGGATATTGCTGATCAGCACTTATGAGGGACAACTTCACTGTGGTACCTGCCATCTCTAAGAAGATTGGGCCGGCACTGATTGAGAGCATAGGAAAGTTAGGCTAAATCAAAATAAGTTGGCCTTGGCTTCGTTCCAGGCTTGAAGGACACATGCATTCATATTATATTGTTGTCTTCTTATATGATTTTATGCTATTTTGATATATTGCTGATTTAAAGCTGTTGGTATTTTATTGTTTTATTTTATTTTGAAAGTTGACTCTGAATCTAACTTTGCTAGAAGGGAATGGTATGAATCTTTGAACACATTCATACATAGGTTTAAGGTGTGCTCAGGCATTCAGCTGAGTATGTGAGCTGCAAAACCAGGGATGGGGTACACATTGCAAGTCCCACACCCAACAACTCCAGATGTGAAGACAAAGGTTTGAAATGGGCTTTAAGGATGTTCGATTGAACACAATGACAAATGTTTAATTTTCATGGAGGATAAGGCTATCAGTGGCTATCAATGCCAATGGTTATTTCTTCCTCCACTGCTGGAAGCAGTATGCTTCTGAACACCAGTTTCTAGATACAGCAGAAGGGGAGAATGCCCCTGGTTGGGCACTGTGGTGCTGGACTAGATGGATGAATGGCCAGATCCAGCAAAAAGGGATGGAAGACCCCCATTTCCCTAAATAACAGTCTTGGTAATATACAGTTGTGTACTTTGAACATCTTAAAAGAAAGAGGTGGAAATTTCCCCAAAGGCACAAAATTCTCAAAGCAAAATATACACATATTTTTGAAGGAAACTAAATGTAGTGAACTGTGTTGAACTTCATCCTATAGCTCTATAACAGGACTTCCTTCCAACAACTAAGGTTGAAAGCATATATAAAATAGAAAGAGAGTGCACTACACTGGAAAAGGGTTGTGAGCTCAGTTTTTATAGTAACATGTCTTTAGCACACCAGTTCACTGGTAATACTAATGCTGCCTTTCCCTTTTTTTCTGAATGGGAAGCAAAGTAGCCCATTTCCAAGAGACTGAAGTGGCGCAACTTCTTCCTCTTTCAGGTACCCCGCAATGGGGAGCTGTGTTTCTCAGTGGCAGCAGTCATGGAAAGCAGGTGCCCTCCAAAAACCTAGCACAAAATTAATCATGCAGCAATTCTTGCTGCTGGTTGCTAATCTACTGAGTAGTCCAGAAAGTTTTCTTTGTAACAATGCGTAAATCCAAGTCAAGGATCTTCTGTGTCTGAATTCTGAAAAATGAATTAAAGGTTGGTTGAACTGCAACACAGTTGCCTTTAGTCTAAATATAATATATAGAACCATCAGAGGGAAAGGGTTTGAATGTAATCCAAGCAAGCAAGACCGAGTGTCACTTTGAATACGGTGTATACATTACGCAAAGGAATTTATGATATAAATTAGAGCTATGGGAAGAAAACTTTCACCTTTTTGCTATGAAAGAAAATGATCAAACCTTATACTTTTAAGATAAAGATTAAAATTCTTATGAGGAAAATATCACATGCTTCTGCAGAAGAAAAGGAATAGTTGTGTTTATTGCCAAGTTTACTTTAAATTAATGGCCCAAACTTTCATGTCACACGTTCAAAGCCAGTCACAGTAATAGTTAACTTCAGATTTTTCAGGCGGAGGTGGTGAGAAGAAGGAAAAGAAAAAGAAAAAGTAGTCAAGCAAACAAGAGAAAGAAACAATCCTATTCTGGTTTTGTTATAGGACGGCATACTACATAGATCAGAGGCTTTGGGGAAAAAATACAAACCCCCACTGTACACAAAGCACAGGAAAATGTGAGGGGGAAAAGGGAAAAACTAAAAGCAGCTTAGGATGTGTTAACTCTGCCATTCTGTCAGCTTAAAGAGTATTTTATGCTTGATCAACAGCTCCCTTTTATTATGCTTTTCTTTCATTCATTCAAGACATCAAAGAAGTGAACCACCAGTGTACCTGATCTGCGGGAAGAACTAGTAAGGGTGTTCTAAAGAAACTGGGATATTGGGAGCCAGACACCCCTGCGGACAAGCTAGTTCAAAGGGAATATTTCAACAATGATTACATTTTGTAAATCTTTCCTCCTCCCCACGAAAGACAGCTTATTTCCTGCTTTGTCATGAAAAATAGATTGTACCCATTAAAGTGAGCCTGCACTATCAAAGTTACTTGAGAACTCAAGTACAGCAGCAAGGGGATTAAGTGGAAAGCAAGATGAAATCTTTCAGAGACTTCCAAAGTGTTGCTTACGAGCTGTTGTTAGTCATAAGGTTTTTCTTACTGGAATACAAGCACTCTGCCTCCATCTACTTGCAGGACGTCTAAAACACAGATGAAAAGTCGGGATATGCTGGCATTCTAAATGGTATGAGATTAATGCACTAAAAATCTCATGCCCTTAATTTAAACTACAGAACCGTAGACTGAGTCTTTTCAGAGCCTCCACTTAATTGGCAAACTATACAGGGATTCGATGCAGGTGCACAGGCCCTGGCAAGGGGGACGGACACACACACACACACACACTTTTTTTTTCTTCACCCGCTACATAGAAAGTTATTGGCAAGCTCTTGTTTGATGAAGAGCATAACTTTAAAAGTAATAAGAAAAGGTCTCATTGAAATAGAGGAGCCTTCTGTGTGCATTGTTGAATGGTGCACAGTGCTCCTCTGAATGCGCTGGTGGTATAGGACCAGCATGACTATGTATGGTGGACTAGATAATCATATATAAAGGACCACTGATCTGGACTGTGCCAAGTGTCAATCTGTCTTATGACACTCAGCCTGCAACTGCGCTCCTTTTCGATATGGTAAGTTTAGTAGTAACCAAGACTTGCTTTGAATTGCAGAACTGAGAGCACATGTACGTTCCTTCACTGTAAGAGTTCAGTCACACTGTACATGGCAGTTTTGTTTTGCCATATATACACATACATCCACACACATGCTTTGGTTACATGCCAGGGAATCCTGGTCAAATGCGCCTCCCCCTCTCCAGCCCATCATGTCTTTCCGAGTGTTTGGAAATGTGTCTCCTCTTCACACTTCGTGTGTTTTTATGGAAGTCTGGGATATAAAACTAACCCCCCACCCCGGCTTTCTTAACAACCTATTTTGCAAGTAGGCTGTACTCAGAGCAAAATGGTTTCCCACTGCACCCAGCAATACTTTCTGTCCAGTTCCATTGGAATGCATTTAAAAGTTCAAGTTCAAATTTAAACTAAATAAAATGCTCCTTGGGAGCCTAGAGCCAGCCTTCATTTACATGTGATCTCTCTGAACTTCTCTTGTGCTAGCTTGCTCTGTTTCCAGGGCCCACCAAAGGAATGTTCTGCAGTTACAGCCTGCAGTGCTTTCTCAGGCATTTGAGACCCAGAGGCACAAATTTCAAGCTCCAGTATTAAAAGTTTCCACATAACCAAGAGAAGAGGAAGGAAGGAGGTAGAACAATATATCCTTAATTATTTGCATATAGCATTACAGTTAAAATATTACACTTTTTTTAAAGGAACATAACTTATCCTAACAGCCCCAGTGTTATAACAACCAGCTTGTACTTTCACCACAGTCTAACCCTTTGTTCTTCATTGCACTTTCCGCTTTTGTTAGTTTTGCAAAATCCTTTGTTAGCAAGCTCTCAAGACTGTACTTGCAGTTTTATTCAGTTTGATCCAAAGGCTGGGCTCCCAAAGCAAGTTATCTACAAACAGACTTTTTTAAAAAACTATGCATCTTAGGAGTGCAACAAGGAAAAAATGTCTAAATACAGCTATCATTCTTTCACAAACAATTGGTCAGTACACATCAATAGACTATCGTGTTTAGACACGTGATGAGACGTATCAGAATGTTGCCTATTTTTCTTTAGTTCTGTACCCAAGAATAGGAAAAAATCCTCAAAGCCCATTTTTTGGACCCAAGGGAGAGTTGAAGTATAAGAGAAAACAAACAGCAGTTCTCAAAATAGATGTTTTTGCAAAAAAAATAAAAATCTAGCATTTTGTCAAAATCAGCAGTTTTGCTGTAGGTACAGAATAAGGGTTATCACCTTCACTGAAGGAAGGAAATGGTGTTATACCCAAGATGACATTGATGTGGAGCTATGTAGATTTAATTGGATGTGATAGCAAACATACATCACACACACACACCCCCCTGAAGCATGGAGGTGTCCTAATACTAGTAGCATTGACACCAAAGAGTTTGTTTTGAAGACTGGACTCAATAGTTTCTAATGATTTCTAGTACAAGGTGAGCGTTATGAAAATGTAAGAAAGTACAGTGTCCCTCTCAAAGAAATAGGCAGTCAACATGATGCACCAATGACTAAGTGGCTAAAGCCTGTCATTTTTAGCTATACTTCCTAAAATGCTTTAGAGCTTCCGAAATGGTGGTCCATGGACCATCAGTGATCTATAAGCTTCATTCAGCTGGTCTGCAGCATGTCCATATTAAAAATTCATATTGATTTTTAATTGCTTCATTATTATTATTATTATTATTATTATTATTATTATTATTACTACTACTACTACTACTACTACACACAACAACCACCACCACCCATCTTCCAACATAGTGCATTACAACTGCTGCAACAGGCAGAAAAAATAATTAAGTGATCTGCCAAGACTCTTACTGCTTGGTAACACATGTCCATGGTAGAAGGGGCATTCTTCTGTGGCCAAAGTGTGTGCATCGTGTTAATGGAGCAACTGCTTGTGTTAAATAATGTTGAATGTGCATGTGAA
Organism: Podarcis raffonei; assembly: GCF_027172205.1. Classification (NCBI taxonomy): domain Eukaryota; kingdom Metazoa; phylum Chordata; class Lepidosauria; order Squamata; family Lacertidae; genus Podarcis; species Podarcis raffonei. Next base: position 39,650,761 of record NC_070607.1, read on the forward strand.
AGGGTGGAATTCAGACTATAATTCCCTTTGAAGCACACCCTGCCCCTATAAAGCTACTTCTGCTTTATTTGACTGCTTCTAGTTGGGCCAAGGTCATGATATTAGTCCAATCTTGTACAGTTTCTGGGTCTAACTCCCCCCCCCTAGGTTTGCCTAGATAGCGGCAATATGCGGAGCTTTCAGGGTCAAAGGAAGCCACATCTCACATTACACTGCAGTGACTTTCTGGTCTGGATGGAAATGTCTAGAGGAGTCCACCACAGCTGTCCTTGGTTATCAAAGGACACTGTGTAGTGAAGATCCTGGAACAACATGAAAAACGTAGGCAGTATTGAGGGGCTGGATCTGGAGAGTCATCCATAAAGGACAATTAAAGTCAAGGGCAATTCATAACAGACATTTAACTGAACCCCCCCCCCCAAAGTTAAGACTGACCATTGTCCATTATTAGAGCTGTCATACAATTAAAGAAATCTTAGGATATTTAATGGGTTAAGCTTCATTCAGTTAATGATTAATCTATTAAATCTGCATATTAATAAAGTAAACAGTCTGGGGAGGAGAAGCAGCATACATTTCTCTGCTTTTAGGTGATACACACACAACATCCTATTAGCTGCAAATCTTTTAAATAATTTCACAGAAAGCACTAAACTATTTTTAAAAATAAAACCTGCTGCAAAATAAATCAGTCAAAAGGTTTTTTAACTGATAATTGACTAAACATTGCAGTTCTAGTTATTGTTTATTTATTAATTTAAAACTTTGGAACAGTGGGACATGGTGTTGGGTTCAGGGTGAATAATTATTCTGTAAATGGAAGGAGGCCTTATTTCAACATAAGGTGAAGTCTGTATCAAACCTATCAGGCATCACACGGGGTAAAGTCAAACTATTTATTAGCATAAAGTCAGACTAATTATTAGTGTTGTGTTTTAACAGTATGTAGCATACCAAGTGAATTGAATTAACAGTTATTGTTATGACAGTAATCATAATTATACTCTTTGAAGGGATCAACACACACATTTTCACTTCCAGCATCTATTAATGGTCACATCTCATGATTCTGAAACACTTCATTAGCTTATATCAGATGTTTGAAATTCAAGATCTTGCTGTCAATTCAGTCAGTTGCAAGTTTGGACAAAAATGACCTGTCCACTTATAGTGGCATGGGGTTAATCACAATCCCACTAATTGGCTTCAACCAAGTGCATACTTAAAGCCCTAAATTTTAAGAAATGGGGCTTGGCCACAAGAAACTGAGTGCAATATTTTAGGCACTGGGCACTAACTAGAGAAATTAGACAAGGCCAAATCCCAACTGCAATTAGACAACTTAAGCACTTCCAGAATTTAAGCATGTACTACTTCCTCTGCGTATTTCCTACAATTTTTAGCTGAGCAAACACAGCTTGCAATCAACTGGCTTTCTATATGTTTCCAAAGTTATTTCTGATTGCAGAGGGAGAGGAGAACCTGGCATGCTACTTATTAAGTGAGGAAAACTGTTCTGGAAGCCTTGAAAAATAATACATTATGGTGTATCACAATACTGTTTTTATGGGGTTGGTTTTTAGACTATAACTGTACTTGTGGTTATTGCCTGCCAGGAAAATGGGTATTTTGACCTTTGTCCTTACTTCACTGAAAGATGGAAATTACTCAGTTTTCTTTGTACATTTATTTTCAAGCAGAATATAAGCGCTGATTATTTTTTTTAAAAAGGAAAAGAATTTGTTGCAAAAATGAACTAACTGTATTTGTGAAATTTAATAAAAACACACCCACTGACTTTACAATGCAACCTAAAATTTCCAGTAACTTTTCATATCCCAAATACACCAGAGATCCTAGTAAATGTATAAAAAATACTGCACAGATTAGTACATTAAAAAAAAGAAATTAGCTAAAGAAATAAAAATATTGTTTAGCTTGTACATTTATAGGTAATAATTCATGTATCTGGTTTGCTTTGCAATCATCTATTTTATCAGTTGCATAGCCTGAGAAATCCTTACGAAGGCTGCTGGTGATCTGAGAAGAAGTGTTCTGTGCAAAAACTTAACATTCATATTTATTAGAATATGAATATTATTGACTGCAAGCTGCATATTTCTATCACTAGAAGACAGTTTGAACAACAGGTTGATTCTGCTGGTTGTTTGTTATTTTTTCCAGCCTGTTTTTCCCAACATTTGTTTTAATGTATATTGGATTTTAGGCAACCAGCTCTTGGATTGCTTTGGTAAAGAAGAGTGGTCTTGTGAAATTCTTCAAAACACACATTCCAGTCTAAAAAATGGGAATAATTGTGACCAACTGAACAAAGGTATCTTTGCTACATAAAATCTGTTCTACCTCATACTCACAGGACTGAAATTTCTATCAGTCATCTTAATTTATTCTAGAACAATGATGTATATACAGTGGTACCTCGGGTTACAGACACTTCAGGTTACAGACGCTTCAGGTTACAGACTCCGCTAACCCAGAAATAGTACCTCAGGTTAAGAACTTTGCTTCAGGATGAGAACAGAAATCGTGCAGCTGCAGCGGGAGGTCCCATTAGCTAAAGTGGTACCTCAAGTTAAGAACAGTTTCAGGTTAAGAACGGTCCGCCAGAACGAATTAAGTTCGTAACCCGAGGTACCACTGTATTTTAATAGCATTATCTTAATATTATTATTTAACATTGCTATCCCTCTCTTCTGAGCACTCAGATTTTAACTGTGAGATTTTAAATTACCACACACTCTGGTGGAAGCTCTTTTTAAGGCCAAATGATAGTCTGCATGCATGCATGCATGCGTGTGTGCGCACACACACACACACACACACACACACCACACTCTTGATACATGCATTTCTTTTTTTACAAAAACTCTCTTTAAATACAGTGGTACCTCGAGTTACGAACTTAATTCATTCTGGAGGACCGTTCTTAACCTGAAACTGTTCTTAACTTGAGGTACCACTTTAGCTAATGGGACCTCCCGCTGCAGCTGCGCTGCCGCTGTTCTGTTGTCATCCTGAAGCAAAGTTCTTAACCCGAGGTAATATTTCTGGGTTAGTGGAGTCTGTAACCTGAAGCATATGTAACCCGAGGTACCACTGTATAGCCATTCATTTTGAAGCCCAAACAAGACATGGAATAGAGTCAGGAACAAGCCATGGCACGTGGGGCCAGAGGGTAGCTCTCTCCCTGTATCCCAAGGTCTTTATGAAAATTCCCTAAAGGTTCTATTCACCCCATATACAAGCATGTTTCTGTTTTATTATGTATTTTGTATTCCCATTTTGTAGTTTCCTGTTGTGAACCGCCCTGGGATGTTCAGATAAAGGTGGTATACAATTGTAAATAATAATAATAATAATAATAATAATAATAATAATAATAATATTCCAGTGGAGCAACGTCATAGGAGTGGGTGTTTCCAACTACCCAACCCCTTTGCCCTTGAAACCTTACAAGAGGCTCCTGCAGGAGACTGATGTGAGCAGCATCATGGAAGGGGTGTTTTTAGGATGAAGGTGAAATGGTGAAGCTCACTTGTTATTTTTGCTGTTGGGATGCTGCTTGTTGTTTAAGTAATCTTGTTATATTTATAGTATTGTATGTTTTGTATTGTAAGTTATTGTATAGTATTGTATGTTATATTTTTGTTTCACTATGTTATCACTAAATCGTTTTTGTTTGAAATGCTTCCCTGTTTCTTTGTGGCAAGTTGCTTTGAGAATGATTTTGTGTGTGTGGAAAAGTGGCATACAAATAAAATGAATGAATGAATGATTGAATGAATGGTGCCAATGGTGGAATCTTCCCTCCCAGATGATTTCACTGGAACTGCTACATGGGCGAGTGCATTAATAACCCTTGTCAAGTGCTTGGTTTCTTAAAGTGTAATCCTGGCAAAATGTATGGCGGGAAAAGCGTTATAATTTTTCCTACAACCAAGGTGTATCCTGTGCTGACTAACCTGGCACTAAATCCCATTTAATTCATTGCGTCTCATTTCTGAATAAACATGCAGTTTGCCAGCAGCTTTCTCCTCTGAGCAATAGCAAAAGCAAATTTTTAGGATTCCTAAAGTATGGCATTTGATATATCTTCTTATTTATGTGCAGTTTAATGAAAGCTTCATTTGTATCTGCAATAATAAAAAATAGAATGTGCCAGCATAACATTATGATCTATGGCTGGTGTGGGCTGATCCTAGGACATCACACTATGTTAAAGCAGAAAACAGTTCTTTGGCAAAAAAAAAGGTTAAAAAAATAAAAGAAAAAAGATTATGGATGATTCATATTCAACAAAGCCTAAACACATTTCAGCTATCATAGGGCTAGAACTGTAACAGGATTGTGATGAATACACAGCACAGGGTGATAGGTCTGTTCTATTAGCACAGTGCAGGTTGTCATTGTACCAACACAGCTGCAAGCTGCTACATGGCCCATTGCAGTTATGCACACATATAGGACTGGGGTTTCAGTCTCTTTATTAGCATTTTATTGGGATTCACTATTTTATGCAGTTCCAAGATCTTTCATATTGAAAACCTAATGCCAGCAAGGAAATGTGATTCAGTGATACCCTGACACAACCATCAGAGAAGCCAGTCCCCCCCCAAAAAAAACTACTAAAATGCACCCCAGTAGAGTGAGTTCAATGTTTTCAATAATATGTTTGTAATCATGTAGCACCCCAACTGTCACAATTAATAATGTAGAAGTAATGGGTTAATTTAAGTGGTCTCTCGTTGCGTATACACATAAAGATCTATAGTGTAAGGGAAAAGAGGAAGGTAAAGAAAGAACAAAATGTCATTTTTATTTTTTATGTGGACATGTTCTTGCTTTCCATTCTGCTCTTGTAACAATTACTGTACTAGCCTCTCTGACAGAGTCAATAAATCGATCGGGATCTGATGCAGCAGCAAGGAAGGCTAATCCAATACACCATTATCTGCAGTGGAGGTTGGTGGGGGAGGTGAAAGTGGAGAGCAGAAAATCAAAAAGGAAAAGGAAAAAAATGTAGCCGAGAATGCATAGCTGCAGTTCGACTCTCTCATGTATGTTTGGCAGGACAATGGAGGTATATGGCAAAAAGAAATTGCAGCTGCGTAAGAGACGATTTTAAGCAGAAATCAGAGAATCTATAAACTCTGTAGTTCTTTAGCTGGCCACAACAATCAAACACCAAACAGACAGTTCAGGGTGGATTTCTAGCCCCATTAATCATTAACCTGCACGGCTGACAAACCAATACCTTTCATAAAGAAAGTGCTATGAAGTTTAGAACTTCCTTAGAGATGCAGTGCTAACTTGTTTTAAAGCTGCTTTGATCACCCATACAGTGTTTATTTTTATTTTTAAAGCTTTATTGATTTGACAATAAATCAGTATTTCTAACAATCCACTGGGAAGTTCTTCCTTGCAATTAATGAATATTCACAGAAGGACTAACAGTAGATTGTGCCATTAGTTACCACTTTCTTGGGAAGAGAAATGCCTTGCACTTAATCATGTGCTTCTTGACGGGTGCTCTCTAGAATAATGATTCTTTACAATATTTATGGGAAAATCCACTGGGCTAGAAGTTAAATACCAGAGATTCCGGACAGAACCACCATTTAAACTTCTTGGCTGGGCAGTAAACAACCGATTATATTCACTACTAATACCACAGGCACAATTTAAGATATGAAAGAAAACAGAAAGCAGAAGAAAACAGAAAAGCTACCCATTACTTCCTTATAAATCTGACTTTAGTGCTATAGGAACAAAGGGACACCAGAAGCTGCCTGATGTGGCTAGATGAGTACACTGACAGACAGCTGCCTTCTAGGATTTCAGTCAGGGAATATATCCAGTCCTACAGATGCCAGGGATCAAACTTTGGACTCTGTATAGAAAGCCAAGGCACCAGCACTGAGCCACAGCCCTTCCCAATGTTATTCCACATTTATCCCTGGTAGGGTCTCTTTCCTTTAAATGCTTCATCATTCTCAGGACTTTTTCAAGCCAGAACTCACCAGAACTGAGTTCTGGCACCTCTTTGATGTATTCTGGCAGCTTTTGAGGTTGGGGCTGTGCAGAGCCATGATTGTGTTGGTGTCACGGTTGTGGCTGTGTAGGTGGCGGTTGGCAGAAGGTGGGTGCTCAACAACTTTGGCTGCTCCTTTCCCCCCCAAAAAAGCTCAACTTTGGGTGGGTGCTCAGCAAATTCCCCCACCTCTTTTTCTAGGGGGGGAAAAACCCTGACCATCATTCATATCCTGCACCATCATTTTTGGGGTTTGGTCTGTGTCTCTGAATCTCCATGAACCAATGGCAAATTCTGTGTCCTTTGGCAATTTAACTATTGGTTTACCTTGCCCAGTAGGGACTGGCTGTGACTCTCAAGGCTTTCATATAGGGGTGTTTCTGAGCCCTCCCTGGAGACCCGTTCCAAGCACATTGCAGGCTCTAGAACCAAGATCTAGCTGTCCCCATGTGTTGCTGTGGTAAGGGGGCTGTTGGCTCCGAAGGCAAACACCAAAGTAAGTTTCTTATCTACTTGAAACTGTGGATTCACACAGTGTTTGGGAATCACTATGCTACTCTCACACAGCTGTTTTTCCTTTTCATCTTCTTCAGGTGAGGCAGTGGATATACTTAAATTAGTGCTCGGTTATGATAGTGGACTGAATGGTGGCCAATAAATTGAAACGGAGATGTCGTTAGTGGGTGGTTCCTCTGACTAGCTGGGTGCTATGTGACCTGCCCTAGATGGGAGTCACAGTCACTCTGAAATTCTTAGTTTGGAGGTTCTTCTGGATCCACTTCTGTCACTTGAGGCAGTGGTGGGCTTGGTACTGTGGAGTGTTCTCCGCTAGCTTAGGCTGGTGTCCCAAGCTATGACCCTATCTGGGCAGAGATCATTTGACTTTAGTCATCTATGCTCTGGTAAGCTCAGAACTGGACTGTGCTTTATGTGGGACTGCCTTTGAAAATGGTTTGGAAGCTTCAGTTAGTGCAGAACACAGCTTGCCCAACTGTGTTATAATAAAACAGATAATAAAGCATCCATTCTATTCCAGTTACACTGGCTGACGTACACTCCTGAGTTCAATTTTGCTGATTTTGACCTTTAAAGCTCCTCATGGCTCAGGACTCTAATAACAGCACTGGATTTAGGGCAGTGCTGGTGGTCGTCCTCCACCCCTGGGTGCTGAGATGAGTGGGCACAAAAAAAGGAGTTATTGCAAAAATAAGATATATTCAGAGGGAGGGGTCCTTGCTCAGGACACCATATTAACGAAGTCTGCCCCTGCAATAACTTCTGGAATGCTTCTCCCAATATTGACCTACCTAGACCCTTAGATCTTCATCTGAGGCCCCTTTCAGATCCATCCTCTCAGGATGATAAGGGACAGGGCCTTCTCTGTTGTGGCTCCTCATCTGTGGAATGCTCTGCCTGGCATCTTCACTGCTATCTCTGTATTGTATCAGGTAAAGATTTACCTTTTGCCCAGGCCCTTGCTTGACTAAGTTGATTCTGTTTTAGTGTTAGTGTGCTGCCCAAGCTCCTATGGATTTATGGTTTTAAATATAAGTCACTTAGGGACATGTGACTATTAAGTTTTAATAATAACAGTAATTTATTTTTGGGGCTGCTAGTGATACCTGCGTCTATGTGCAGTTAAATCAAGTTCTTATCCTGCACAAAGCTTTGACAAATACCTGAGTATTTGCCACATATTAACAATACAAAACTGAGTGCGATATTTGTAAAAATAATAGTTTAGTTAAGAGAGGTTTAGGCTGCCTAAGGAGAATTACTTCGGAAGAAATTGGTCCATTCATTATATCTGCTCATTTCCAACCTTCACAATCATTGAATATAGGTTGTAATATAGATTGGAATATAGAGTTGGAAGGATCATCAAGTCCAACCCCCTGCAATGCAAGAATATGCAGATGGACCATATGGAAACAGAATCCACAACCTCGGCGTTATCAGCACTACACCCTAACCAACTGAGGTAACACACAATAAATCAGACAGAAGTTTATTGTTCCTAGTTTGCTATACAAATAAATGTCTGCAGTAACCAAAAAAGGGGAAAAGGGGGGGAAAGGAAAAGCTGCTTGAAAAACATAAAGCCAGCTTAGAAACATGAGCATAGCCAGGATTTTTGTTGGGGGGGGGAGCGAGACTTTGCTGGATGGGGCAGGATCTTTGTTGGGGGGGCAGAACCAATGTGATTGGTCAGTTAAGTATTTATATTGTTTTACTTGATCGGGGGCGGGGCGGTGCTCCCCCTTGGCTACGCCCACGCTTTGGGGTAGGGGGAAGACTCTTCGAGTTTAATTATATAGGAGGCTAACAGAATCCGGTTTCAAATCAAGTGCCTTACTCTAACATATATTTTTTAAAATATTTTATAGGCACATTACCAACCAAACAGAGTGGGAAGGTGAATGGGGCAATAATAAAGAAAACTTGAATAGTTTAACTGTCGGCAATTAAGCTGGCTCCGATCAAGAAAAAAGGTGATGAGTGTTGCTCTGAAAGAAGGGGCACTTGCCCATAAAATTAATCCCAAGTGTTATTATTTTCAAATATATTTGTGGCATATATCTTCCCTGCACCTTCTATATATAGACTAAGTTCATATTCCTCCCATTTCCAAAGAGTTGGCTGCAAACTCCACAGTGGTATCAAACTTCCTTTAGTAGCTTCCCCAAGGTGAGAAAAATGTCTAAGCCCTCACAGACCAAGCTAGACAGAAACATCAGCTCCAGAAGTACTTATTCTTGTGCTGGAATTTAGAAAGGATAGAAAGTGAGAGTAGGGCCATGTGATGCATCGTATGTTCCTAATCTCATGGTGAGACAGAAACCAAGGAAGCAAGCGATAGAAAACGTGGGGATTTTTCAGTGTCTTGTTGACTGTCCATGCAGCTGTTCCTGATGGCCTGGTGGAGAAGGACCACATAAATCACTATTCCATATGAACATGTTGTGGGAGGGGGGCAGTCAAGGTAGAGTCTGTAGTTTAGGACTCAGTAACTGGAGAGTCTGCCATTTCCGCTTGACTTTCTATAAAGGAGTTGCAACACTTCCAATATCACTTGGGTTGCATGTGGTACATTCCTTGGTATTAGATGTCAGGGGAAAGTGGACTGAATATTTTCAGTGGATGACTATCTACATGGGATAGTATTTCCTTTACAAATAAGACAGCTCTCTCTCTCCCCCCTCCTGTCTCTCACACATACAATTTCTCTCACACATCCCTTAATTGAAATCTGCAGCAACCCCAGCCCCTCAATTATTTGCAAGGTTTGGAAGAAAGAGAACATCTCCATTTTGAATTTAGATGTTGTACTAAAAGGAAATATCTGGTATAACTTAAAACTCAAGATAAACTGCTTGCAGGTTTTCATTTTACCCCAAATTTCAGAATTAAATTATTTACATCTTGACCAAAACAATTAATCATACCAAGGTTATCTAGTCAATAGAAATATGCACTATTGATTACTATCATGTTCATAATTTTGTTAATTCTGCATCAGTTTGTTTACAATTGCAGCCATTAGTGCTCAAACACTTAGTGTCTTGCTCTTTGAAGGCAAATTTACAATGAGTTGTTAAAATTGGACCAATGGAAATATGGTTTGTCTTGTCTACCCCTAAACAGTAAGAACAAATATGAAAATTATAGCATCCTAAGCAATCTGATCTGGAAGCCCCATACAATCAAAGGGACTTACGTCTGTTTAAACAGAATCAAATTCAATGGGGCTTATTTCAAAGTAAGTGCGCACAGGGCTGCTGAAGTATTGAATAACTGAGCACAGGACTGTAGGTTCAAACAGCTTGCTTTAAAATACCTCTCTGCTTAAAGTTATGAGGCCACAAAATAAACATTACAATTTAAATGTAAAAGCATGTGAAAACTTTTCTTGTACATCTGTTAAATAGGAGGTACTTGAAGGGAGGCTGAGCGGTGGAAAAGCAGACAGCCAAGCGGCTTTCTACTGCCTAACCAATAAAAACAGACCCTGAAGAGTTAAAATATTCTCCGAGTTGCTGGTGTACTTTCTGTGACCTTGTTCAATGCGGAGAAGGCTTGAAATCCAACACAGTTTAACCACTTCTATCCATGTAGCTATAAAGGAGAGCCCTTACCAAACAGTGCAAATGGAGAAGTCAGCAAGAAAGCAGACAGTGCTCTCACAGTCTGAGTCCTGGAATATATCGATTTCATTACTGAGGGTAAGTTCACATGCTTTGTGAACATGATACAACTTGCAGTTTTCTGTGTGATGAACTGCAGCTACTGTTTGCTTGCTTGTGAAAAGCCATTTCTCAAACGGGCCATCTTTAACCTCTTGTATCAGCTCACCTCAAGCTGGGGGAACGATAAGGTCCACTCATCCATGAGAGCAGTCCCGTTATGACACCTTCCACACCAGCAAGTTATACCCCAATGGAGGGGTGGCAAACCTGGGGCCCTCTAGACATTGTTGAACTGCTACAGGCCCTTTTTAAATTTTATTTAACGAAATCTGTATACTGCTTACTCAATTAAAACAAACCTCTAAGGGGACTACAAAGGGAAATTTAAAATATTCATTGAAAGTACCAATAAAAACAAACCAAGTCAATATATATACATTTTTCAAAAATGAATTAAAATCAGTAATCCTAAAACCATTATCTTTAATAAAATTACATGCTTGGGGCAGCTTGCGGAAACAAAAAGGTTTATAGCAGGTGCCAAAACCAACACAGCAAAGGGGCCAGCCTAGCATTGGGAAGGGAGCCCCCCAAAGTAGGGTGCTATCACATTCAAGTATTGTATCACCTCTGACTTTTGGCTCTGTTGGCTGAGGCTGATGGGAGATTAAGTCCAACAACATATGGAAGACTCAGATTAGCCACCACTGCTCTAATAGCTATAGTTTGTAACATGAGATGTGGTGGGCTCAGAGTGCAGTAAGCTTATGGTGGTGAATTTGTTGCAAGGGCCACAATTAAGGTAAGTTTCTGCAGGCTACTCTCCATACAAGTATGTTGCTACATGTCACAATTTGCTATTGTGGCTTTGGTAATTGTCACCAGACCTGCAAACCAGGAAAGGGAGGGGGTGTTTTGCAGTGAAATGGTGAATATCGGCACAACTCAGTGGTAAGCTGCTTCCCACAAACTACTTTCCACACTAAGCTAAGCAACAGTTGAACTGTCATCTTACCAGAAAATAGTATTTAAGACCACTGGACACAGACTGTATTCCATGTGTGAAAATGGCAACAGAATAAGGACATTGTAGTAGGTGCTATTTGGTCCATGCTGTATGTTTCAATTTTATGGAGGAAGAACAGAATTGCAGTTTGTCATAGGTCTTCATGGTAAATGATTATATTTGAAATTTCAATTGTCAAATGAAACCAAATGCTTCTTGCTCTTGACCTTGAAAACATTGTACGGTAACCATTACAACATTCTAAATAAAAGCTATGGTTGTCCTAAACACAAATTCCTCTTGTTAATTCTTCCCTTCCTCATGATTATGGGATATTAAGTACAGCCTTAATATTTTTCAACATCTGGCTCAAATTACTCGCTAACAAAACTGCCAACAACTATTTTCGTAATTGACAATTGGGAATTTGAAATGGCCCAGAAAAAGCACATTCAGTGTCCTTGTCTAAGATTAGTTTTTTAAAAATGGTCAAGCTTCTGATTCAGCTATAAAAAATGTCTTAGTAGGGTAGGGTTATTCCAACTTCACTGGGGTCAAACTAGTGTTGGCTGAATTCTTGATGCTCTTGGTGGTTTTTCACTTTTATGTTCCACTTGACACTGGAAACAAAATCTTTAAAGACATTTCTTTGACCTCCACAATATCTTTGAGGTAACTTTGTGTTCTGTTAGCCACTCCTATGATCCCAGTCTCATAAATAATTTTTCTCCCACCTGTAGAAATCAGATGTATTCCAAAATTCTTTCCTTGGTTCCTTTGTTAAAGTTCTGAATATACTCTGTATGCATCAATATGTTACACTGAGCAGCACTGAGGTCTTTGTGAAACTTTTTACTCCCTAAATACATATACTGAATATCAGTATAGCAAACCAGTTGGGTAAAAATGTCCAGGGAATCTTGGGTCAAGTTATCTCCTGTAAAACACACACACACACACACACACACACAGTATGTAGGTATTTTATAATGGGGGTTCTCTAATTTGATGTAGTAGCCAAACCTTCCTCTTCTTTGGGTGAAATTAGAAAATACCAGAAATGACTCTTTGGGAGGGATGTGTGTGTATAAGGAACTGCTTGTGGAATTTTTATTGCTGTGCAAGTGCCACAGCAGCTGCAACAAAGATGCTTGGTCTGATAATTTATGGGTTTTATGTGCAGTCGAGAAATCATGAATCTTGGCGAAAGCACCAGAACGCAAAACCATTATCTTCCATCTCAACCTAGATTCTGTGCTCTGTTTCCTCTAATGAATTCTTGATCCACTGGGTTAGGACTGTCAAAGGCAACATCACTTCCATATGTAATAAAGCCTTTAGAAACTGCTCTGAGTATCACCTGGCCTAACTGACGAGGTGCTGGAACAAGCTCAAACTCCCAAGTACATTTAAGTATATTTAATCAGAAGTATGTTTCAATTATCTGGACATATTTCCAAAGTACGTATGCCTAGTTTTTAGAAATGTTGTTAATAATGTTGTTTTGGGCACTATCCATCACTCCTATTCCACTGGAGCAAGAGGTTTGAACTAGCAGAAGAGAACTTTCACCTCTTCTCCTTGGCAGCCCCAAACATGTCCTCAAAACCAGCTCCAGAACAGAAGGAGACAAAACTGAAGTAGGGCTGTAGCAGTGGCACTCCATTGGCACTACTTTGGATATAACCATATATGTCTCAGTTTGAGGGCTTTAAAAACAATTTTAAAAAATAATCTGTAAATTTGGGTTAACACAGCCTATGATGCATGAAGCAGCTGCTTTTAAAATATGGCTATTAATTTGAATGATCTAATAAATTCAGCTGCTGACTGTCATGTTTATCAAAGAGAAAAAATGGCCCTGGGGTTCTTCTCTTGAAGATACAAAGTCCCTCTTGCACATGAAAACAGTGGGCACGGTATAGCTTAGAAAGAGGGAAAGATTAGTGTTTGGACACGTATAATGGCATGTGATGTAAGTGTAGAGAACGGGATATTCTATACATTTTGATTTCCCTTGTGGAAGTGACCACAAGTGACCAATGTCTTGGCTTGCCAGAAAAGACCCTGAAAAAGTGGGCTGCAGAAAAAAACAATTCTGTGTGTCAGAAAGAAAATTGTGAGTGTCAGAAAGACAGAATTAAAGTTTGTAAGATTGAATTTGATTGTAGCATTGTTGCCACAAGATTTTTTGGAAAACAAAACATACAAACAAATACTGGCAATGACATTTCACTGTTACTCAGACCATGAAGATGAACTGACTGGTGGAGAGACACACGTCACTTTCCGTAGCAACACCAAAGTGCACCAAAGAGTTAACAAGCAGCACAGCAAACAAAGCAGAAGTCGAAAGCTTCCCACCTGTGTCTGTTGAGGGATATTTACAAAGCTTGGATCCCGTGGTCCAACAGTGACGAATCGGTTTGCAGGGGAGGTGCTGGGTGTCGAGTAGGCTGTGAAGGGAAGGGACACATGCGTTCAGGAAGCAGCACTAGATCACAGACAGACAACACCAAAAACAACACTGGTCTTGGAGCCACCTAAACAAATGCTGAACACAGAAATGAGCTCACATTGGAGGGGTCAAGAATCTGACTTGGGGAAACTGGGTTTTGAATGATGGCAATATAAATATGGACAAAATTGGGTAATAAGAAACAGTATTTCTTATCAACACAAAATGGCATGGTAAAAAAATATATCTGGAGTGAGACACACAAACTTTAGTGAAATAATTATGAAAAACAAACAATTTAAAAGAAAGGAAACCATTCATTCTATGGAGACCATGTTATATCACTTAGTTATATCACTTTCTACTAACATAATTGTTGATATTAACAAGATGGTGCCCATAGCTTTCAAAGTAACAGGCACAGGGTGCAATCCTATGTGTTCTCACCTGAGATAAAGCCCCAGTGTGCATAACGGCACTTACGTCTGAGTAAACACACCAAGGATTGTGCTGTAAGCCTTACAGAAGGTTAGTTAAATCATCCAAAGATGCAGTGTGATTAAGCAGCCAATATACAGTTGTTGGAGAACTGCCATGATTTTGTGTGAGCTTTTCATCAGAGTACTGTTGGACAGATGGCCAACTGTTCGTGTCCCATTAAACAATAAATTTCAATGGAACTACATTTTTTTTAAAAAAAGCATTAGCACAAGAATTAGACACACATGATGTCTGATAACGCACATAGTATGTTGTGTGTACAGTATCAATCTAGCTTCCTTATGTATTTCACATGCAATGTGAAAGTTCTGCTTAAAATCAGAGAAACACTGCCAACCAGAGTAGACTTCCTGTCCTTAAGGTCAGGAGGACTGTGAATCTGCCCAGCATCAGAAAAAAACAATGGGACATGGTAGAACAGAAGGCACTATGATCTACCAGCAGAATGCTGTACTATGGTATATTCTATACTGTTCTATTAAGGCACATTATCCCACCTCAATCAACTGCAAAGCATCTCCTTGCAATGGAACAGAAGAGCTGGTTGAGAACAGGGCAAAATCTTATTTGCAGTGCTCAAATGCTCTTCAGGAGTCAATGTTTAGAAGGGGCTTTATTGTCTCCTGACCACAGGTGCTGTAAGTCACATTTTTATATAAGTTTCCAAATAATTATTGCATATATAGCAATAAGTTTATAGCAAATTTTGAAGTCAAATGTTAATTATTTCTTTTTAGAAACTCTTTTTCTATTTCTGAATGTGTCTAACAGCCATATTGTAAACATGGTCTATCGTATTAGGCTTTCCTAACAAAAAGGAAATGTAGAGCAAATGGTCTCAGACCATTCACACAGCAGCAATTTTGGCCCATCTGAACAAAGCTTCTGAAATGAATATATTTTTAACATTACACTTGGAGATCAAAGTCACGAACTTTCTTCACCCTCAGGATCATGCTTCAAAAGGCATGATTATTAGAAAAACAGGAATAAAAAGACACAAGACAAAAAGGAAATGCAATTTACAGGCTTTACCATTTCCAAACCTTCCCATCACCATAGTGTCTCCTGCACCATTCAGGTAACAAAGGAATTACTGACTTCAGACTTCAGGTAATTACCGACCTCACAAGTCAATGAAGTCAACAATACTGATCTGCACTAAGTCTTTGAAGGTTAAGTATATTTTGCCTTCTAAGCTGTGTGAGATGATCGATAGACACATAGCTCTAGTGTTGCTGTGATGCAATAGAAATACCTGTATTTTCTGTTTTTATTAGGAGTATATGACCCATCTTTCCTTTTGCTATGCAATAGGGAGAAGCCATAGCTCAGTGGAACAGCATCTGTTTTATGCATATAATATCAAGTGCAACGGATGGCATTCCTAGCTGAATTATCCCACGTAGCAGAACTAGGAAGGATCTTTGCCTCAGGCCTTCTAGAGTTAGTACCTATCAGAGTCTGCAATATCAAACTTGAAGTCTGAACTCAGTATACAGAAAGGTGCAAGTCACAAGCAACTTCTTCAGTATGAATTACTTCTAATTTTCTGTGGTGTGAAGGGTAGTCTTCAAATTCCTTACTTTTCTGGGAGAATGATTACTGTCAAAGAACTGGAGAGTCAACAAGGATAAATGCTGGCAAAGCAGAATTCCAGGCAGCAGTAATCTAATACAGCGTGCAGCTTCTTCCTCACAAGAAGGAAGGTATGTATGATATGAATAGCTACACTATTCTAATATGACTGGTGCTAACAGTTAACTCCCTTCAAACACTTTTTTTTACTAAGATGCAAACAACAGAACTTGACAGGACACATCTGAAAGACCACAATTTTGCACTAGGTCAACACCTTCTACCATAAAGCATGCTGCAAACATAAGAAAATGGGCTTGTGCCAGGAACGTGCTTTAAGTACCAAGGCCCTGCATAAAGGAAATGAAAGGTCAGCAGCATTTTACAGTTGTGGAAGAAGACCATATTCTTCTAAGAGACAAACGGCAAGTGTCTGGTAACCAGATCTGCTGGCTTTGGTGGCAGATTCTATCCGCTCACCTGATTTTAATTTTCCTCTTCTGCATGATACATCTACTATGTTCAATGTTAATTTATTACTGGTTTGTGATTATGGGAAATTCCCACCTGCAGCTCGCAGGAAGATTCTCAGGAGGTAAATGTGGAGCAGCCTGTATCCTTGCATCAGACTCTACAGCTGTTCAACTATGGAAATTGGTCTGGACTATAGAATTTAGCATACTGGGAATCATTTATTTATTTATTTATTTAAAACTTTAGTTTCTTGCTCATAACGGCAATGAAGACACGTCATGGTGAAATTCAAGAAGCTAAAAGGGAACTAATAAGGACTACAAAGAGTGGGATTTCAGGTCTTGCATAGCTTCGTGCCTAAACAACTAGCAGAAGCTGAAATAAATTATGGACAATGTGAAAACAGGCTGAATTTATGCAGGTCACAAAACTGTGCTATTAGGTATTTTGTAAATTGGGTCTATTTTACATACGCACATGTGAAAACCCACTTCTCCAGGCCTATGAATAAAACAGAGCAAAATAAAACTCTTGTATCAAGAAAACCCAAGCTAAAGATATATTCTGATGGTTTTGCAAGTGGCTGCCTCACACAAATGTTTCACCACAGGCAGGCACAATAATATTTCAAGCAGATTATTATGTACCCAGGATTCACCCACATTAGCCCAGTATGGAAAAATCCTTCAGCTAGATAAACATTTACTAGATAGCCCTAGGAAGACATGGCCATCATCTTCCTGGCTGCCAAAGTAGGTGCTTATCTCAGTTTAAATAGTGCTTTTTACATCTTCCTGTTGTTGTTAGTATATGATTAACAGTTTACACCCACTTGGAGAGGAAAATAAAAATAAAGCCAACATGCGGAAATTCTTTATTTACTCATATGGACCTAGACACATTTGAGAGCCAATGTGTTACACTGCAAAGAACACTGGGCTTCAATGAAGAGGCTGTGGCTTATCCTTTCTTTGCTCAGCTAACAACTCAACTGTTGGACCTGGATGACACATACCGGTAGTTTCTTATGCTGATTCCAGACTGCAGCCAAATAAAAGATATAACTCAGTTGATAGAAAATGAGAGTGTTAATCTCAGGGTTGGATACTGAGATTCAGCTCTGAGGGTCTTCTGGCAGTTCCCTCATTGTGAGAAGTGAGGTTACATGGAAGCAGGCAGACGGCCTTCTCGGTAGTGGCACCCACCCTGTGGAACGCCCTCCCATCAGATGTCAAGGAAAGAAACAACTATGTGACTTTTAGAAGACATCTGAAGGCAGCCCTGTTTAGGGAAGTTTTTAATGTGCTACAATTTTTTATAGAGGCTGTAAGCCACCCAGAGTGACTGGGGAAACCTAGCCGGATGGGTGGGGCATAAATACTGTATTTACTTGAGTCTAGTGCTCCATTGAATCTAATGCACACCTTAATTTTCAGAACCTTGAAACCAAAAAAAGTATTTGCTGGTGAATGTAAATGTGCCGTTGAATCTAATGCACACCTTAATTTTCGCAACGTAACTTGGCCCAAAAAAGGTGAGCATTAGATTCAAGTAAATACGGTAATAATAATAAAAATAATTAGGGGTTTGAACCCCATGTTGGGCTAAAAGATTCCTGCATTGCACGAGTTTGGACTAGATGTCCCTTGTGGTACCTTCCGACTCTACAATTCCATGTTTCTTTAGTGCTGCAGTAATGTTACTTTTGCTCAATGGGGTGAAAACAGAATTCCATCTGTGGGTCCACACAGCCCCTAAGAAGTGTGCAACTTCACAGCAGTCTCATAATTCTGCATCTCCATGGCAAGGCTAAAGCTGCTGCTCCCTTACTGAGTAGCAAAGGGAGATTTTAAACTTCTTTACACAGAAGTGAGTCCTATTCCGTTTTCTAAGGACCATTCAGAATCGCAGCCTTCGCTCAGTGAAGAGTTTTTCTTTGTGGTTTAAAGCAGCTCCTGCTTTTCTGCAACAAAATATCCTTGGAATTAAATAGTGAACATGTGTAATGAGTCAAAGCTGCTTCTAAAAGCAAATATTACTCTACTGTATTGCCACTGCTGTAGAACAGAAGAGCCCACTATCACTGCTACCTGTGTGAATGATTTAGATCATGCTTAGATCTCTGCTGCAAGGTAACTAAAACCAATTATAATGGTGATGGAGGTGGTGGTGCTGATGATGATAAAGAATTTTACATAAAGAATACTGTCAAAAAGTTTTTAAAATCAACATAACCAAAAATCCAGAAATTATCAAACAAAATCCCCCAAACCCAGGTTAACCATATCTCAAGCTTCTTGACTATATCATGTTTCCATGTGACAATTAATATAATAAAGAATTAATAGCAAGGGAAAAAGAAACACAAAAAAACAACACATTAAATTCATCTGCTGTTATTTTTAAACACACTCCAAAGCCGTGCTGTATCTTCGTGAGGCATAGGATATTATAAAACATTTACCAAAGCAAAAAAACAGTTTTGGGAATCTATCTTACTTCTGTCCAGAAGGAATTAATGTTTGCTTTTTGTTGCTGTTGTGGCCTTAATGTGTGCTCTTAGCGTGCACTAAGTAGGTGAGTTTAATGGCAGGAATGTTGTTACTGCATTTTTGATTCCCTTTCCAGAACAAATGGATAATGAAGCTGCAATTATACTAGTCAGCCCTTTCCTTTCCTCCTTGCAGCTGTACTTACTTGGTGAAGTGGGAGAGGCGGCACCTCCTTCTGTCGACGTGGTTGGAGGCTTTGTGTCTGGCACTGGCAGAGGCACAGGCCTGGCCATTGGTGGAGGAGGTGGCGGCGGCAACATTGGGGTAGGAAGGAATGGATTGTGCACCTTGCCTTGACTGCTACCATTGGGCTGCCAAAAACATAAGAAAAGAAAAGTAAACATGATTAGCTGCCTCTTGTCCCAAGAGAACAGTTGATCAGTACTAAAGAAAAACACAAACAAACAGGTAGCTGAAATTGAAATGAATCTTTTTATAAAGAGATTTGGATGCTAGTGTCCTTTCTATAAATGGAAGAAGCTATACATTTATGAAGAAGAACATTCACCCCTTCTCCTCCCCTCTTCAGCCCCCTGAAAATCTACTCCCAAGATTTGGGTGGCCCTTGGGAACGGCATTGGTTATGGTACAGGGAACTGCAGATGGACAATCAATTTTATGGAAGCCATTTCTTTGTTAACTGAAAAAAGGAGAAACTTATCAACTCCCCCACCCCCTTTTCCTTATATGAAAACTGAAGGCATCAGGCAAATTTGGACATATGAGCCTCAGAAAGGCTTGGGCTTGTGTGCTCCCCTCTCCTCCTTCGCTGTGGCTTCAAGAGCAGTAAGGAAACTTTTGCTTTCATTTTAGGTTGACCTTAGTTTAGTATGTTGTCCAAACCCTATACTTGGGGTGATTTCAATTATGGCAACTCGAAACAATACAGTTTCATAAACTATGGTTTGAAACTGGTTTGTTTTAGCTAACCATAGTTAACTTTAACCACCATTTTCTAGGTTTGGACAACAGACAAATGGCAGTTATTCTAAAATAGAAGTTTGAGTTTCCAAAATAGCAGTGGGTGTTTCCATTCTTCTCCTCACTCCCATGCCAGAGGAGAAGGAGGTGCATGAACCTAAAATGTGTTGCAGCTCAAACCTCCTTGGTTTGGCATTACTCGCAAACAAGGTCATTGCCTTCTATTATTTTCCTGGAAGTTTGTATCTTATGCACAAGAGCAGAACCCTGAACCGATTATAATAAAAAGCCTAAAGCTGCATCACCTCAGCAGTGACAATATTCTTATAGCTCTACTGTTGTTAATCTTCACTAGGACCTTGGATTTGCCTCCATACCAAGGTTTCAAATGGACTTAGGCCACAATCTTCAAATCAATTCCTCACTGAAATCAATATTGGGTTTAAGACTGCAACCTTACATTATACATTATTCTTACTAAGAAATGAGAAAATTGAGGAGAAAATAAAACTGACATTTCACATTTTGAAATAATCCCAACTATTCTTTTAATAATTAGCCATTGTTGATTCTCATAAGAGCTGTACAGCTCAGAGTTTCAATTTTTTAATATCATTCTGTTAGAAAACACTATCTGCTTTGTTTTAAATATTTAATATCATATGATGGTACAAATATGCACCATGACACAGCTGAATGAGAACAAACTGTGAATGAATCAGGTGGTTTGATTTTGTGAAAAATGCTGACAATATTCTTTAGTATTCTGTAACTGGATGAAGATTAAAAACTCTTTCTTTAAATGTAGAGAATATGCATAGTGGAAATGTTTGGTTCCAGGATGCTGCAGAATGCATATTTCACATGGGATCTGAAGCTTAAAACATGCTAAATCCATTTAATTCCTTTGAGAGGCTTTGTTGACTTCAAGGAATGCTATTACTCACACGTTTGCAAGGCTATGATACTGTTCCGAAGTGACTCATAAGAAATCATAAGTCATAAGTTCAGCCAATTTTTGTGGCGTTAGGTGCTTAAAGAAGTGGTGTAGCCAGCATCATACCAGACCACTTTGACTTCCTGAATCCAGTGAATGAAATCTCCTGAGTAGAGTGAAGTCAGTCATCTGATTAATAATAACTTAAAGAATATAGCTCTACTGCTTATAAGCAATAGGTGGTATCCAATTGATTCTCCTTGTGCTATTCCTGCAAGAGTCGTCTGGTGGAAGAGGAGAACAATTTTTTTGAGGATTACCCTTCTCTGCTGCAGTCCTTAGTATCTCCCACTCTGAACTGGGCAACCAGAAGTCCCTCAAAGTAGATTGTGGGAGGAGAAAGCAGTCTAAGTTCCTCTAAATTGGGTTTTACTTTCTAGTAACTGTGTAGTCCAAACTTCAATATGTTATTCCATTTTTGCCATATCTTGTGTAATCTCCCGCCCAAGCAGACACATGAAAACTGGTATAGAAGAACCTACTTATTATAACACTGCATGCACTCTTAAATATTTGCAGAACTGCTTTAGTGGATATTGTTTTTCTGCTCATGGCTTTTAGATCCAACGCTATAGTTTGGATCCAAAGCAATGCTGTTGTTGTTTTATCAGGTTTAGGTAACAAACTGGGTGCTAAAAGCAACTGTTTACACTGTATTATACATATTGGAAATGTAAAGGATAAAAACAACTGGGGAAATCATTACTCTTCAGTTCTGCCCTACTGTTCGCAAGAAAGCCAAGCATTATTTTAGATAAGGTTGTACACAGAGTTAATCATTTCTGCATACAAATGGAGTGTTATTCCAATAACCTGAAGATAATTACTAAGTTTGACAAAAACAACAACCTGAGATTGCTCAACCAAAAATCTTGGAGCACTGTTTAATTTTTCAGAGAGATAAGGAGAAAAGATAACAATTCTCAGGAATAACAAACTATAAGAATCTGTACTTTTATCTTCTTGAGTTCAAGTACTGGTCAGCTTAATCTAAAGTGCTATAAGAAAGTCATTTTTTAAAAGAAAGTGAATGTGGCTGATCTGAAACAGCTGTTCCTTACTCTCCTGTCTAAAGAAATAATTAATAAAAATTACAAGGTATTTTGTTAACCTTGGAAGTGCTGAAGTCAGAAAGCATGAAGCTGAATCTTTGGGACCACGGCAGGTGAAAGTCTTCCTAAAGGATGAATTAGAAGTTCAGTTCACACAAAATGCTGTTATACTGGATGTTGGGTTGGGATGCCACCAATTACTGTCATTTTATCTCAATTGTGGCTGCCTGTAGACTTGATCCAGAAGCTAGTCCAGAACATGACTGCTTGGCTGCCAACTGGAAGAACCTATTGCCTGTACTAAGGGCACTACACTGCTGCCAATATGCTACTAGGTCAGATTTAAGTATTGGTCTAAAAGGTCCTTAATAAATTGGGGTTCGGGTTCCTGAGGACTACCTTACTTTCTCTATATTGGTATGGTCACTGTGGTCATGAGGGTAGGTTCTTTTTGAAGTGCTGCATGCCACCGAGGTCACCTATGTGGTGACATAGTGCAGAGCTTTAGTATAGCAGCCCCTATATTTCTATTTTACCAGACCTTCCTAGAAGGACAATCCAGGTCATTGCTAATTTTGAAATAGTTTTTTATCAGATTACCAATAAATTGTATTATATTGCTTTCTCTTTTTGTACATCACTTTAAGATTCTTTTCAATATAAAGCAATTGAGAAAATTTCTAAATAAGTGAAATATGGCCTAGCTTTATGTGACCAAATCTCAGAGCTAATGTGATTTCCCCTCTCTTCTTTTGTGAAGTGGCTGCTAAGAGATTAGAAGCTTTTGCATACATTATCAATTAATTGCACTTTAGAATTATATCCAGCCCCTAAATTGTTGTTCATCTTAATCATGGTTTATTGAAACAATGGTTTCATAAACAATGGTTTGCGTAAACCATGGTTAAGTCTAAGCGCAAATTTGCCTTGATTAGGACATAACACCAAGCTGCTGTTAGTCAAAAGAAGCAGCAGCAATACCTTCTCTGAGCAATCCCATTATAAAAAGGTAGTGGCTGCTGCCAGCATTATATCCTGGGTTAACACACAATATTCTATGATACGATATTTTGCCTAGAAAGCTACAGTTGCGCTAATGACCAACATGGCAATGAGCTGCTAATACAACTGGCTACAAGTCAGAAAGTTTAGCATGTAAAAATAAAGCAGTTTAAAACACATTAACTGAACTTCAGTCACATTCAGTGGGACCTGAACATGCATATCTTTGGCTGGATCACTCTTCATTGTCAGTTTGTAGCAGTGAAAACTTAAGGCCCTGTTTTTATATATGTAAAAAACACTTGTTAGCATAATTTCATGGTTATTTGGCACAGAAACAAAAGCATCTGAAGAAATAAAATGGCTTCCTTACATTTAGGAACCCCACCTGTCCAGCCTGCTGACCAGCGTCGGGACAGACAAGTTGGACAAACTCTTTCAGAGTCTCCTGAGGATGATAGCGGATTGCTGGGTGTGAGAAGTATGGCCCAGGCTGCTGAATAATGGGTGATGTTGGAAAATGAAGAGTCGATGGTGTTGCATGTGGACTTGCTATAAGAAAGAAAAGAAGGCGTTATAAGGGATTGATTTTTGGACTTAGATAAACACAGTTCAAATTTATAAATTTATTTATATAGAAACTTCAATTATTTTAATATAGCTCTTTATTTTTAAAAAGAAAAAAATCCTCCCCACTAAAAAAAAAAGTCTTCCCAAAATCTATACATCCCAGAGTATGTGCCTGATGTTCTAGGTACAGATTTTTATAATACATCAAGTCATATTGAGTTCTGTAGCACTTCAAATATAAAGGCAGAGCTTAAATGCAGCCAGATTTTAAAATGTCTTTTCTGCATTTTTAGTGGTCATCATTTATAAAGGAGCCAGAAGTCCTTGGTAAAAGTGACGACTATTCATTACCTTAAGAGCCTTTCTAATGAATCGAGTAATAAAAAATGTATTTGGGAGATTACAGTTGATTTAATTGACATTCTGCATAATTCTGGTTTCCACATAGGGACCAGTTTTATTTTGGGCTATAAATGGGCAATAATATAATGATGATGCTCTTGCAGCCCTTGTGTATGTCATTTTTTCGGCTCAGTGGAGAAATATGATTTTTAAGTCATTTGCTTTCATGTAAACTAACATTTTCATTTTGTCCTTTCTAAGTGAAAACTGGCCATTCAAATGTGACTCCAGGGCAATTTTAGGAATCTAAGATAGTGAATTCACATGCAATGGATTAAAATTATGTATAGACTGGCTCTCAGTAACCCCTAAAACAATACTACAAGCAGAATTTTTGTATCAGGGAAGGTAAAGGAGGTTGAAACTAAGATACAGTGGTTTGACTGCTACCTTTACGTGAGTAACATGATATTCCTGTATGCATCTTGTATGCATCTCATATTTCTCCACACTGAACAGGAATCAACTCCTGCACACCAATTCCTCCAAAATGGGCAAGTTTATTCACTCCTCCATAATTAATGGCAGGAGACATGGGCGGCACAAGGAACAATGAAATATGCATGGATACTCAAGTGACAATGATAGTAATTATAGAAGAAAATGTGGCAAAGACTCATATATTTTCTTCTATGGTACCATGCAGTAATATAGCCCTATGGTACAGATAACAGTTTTAAATTTTATTTGCTATGTCTACCGAGTAGATCTATACTCTGTTACCTTCATGTATGCAACAACAGCAGCAAGAATACTTATTGCAAAGTATTGGAAGACACAAGATTTACCCACCCTGGAAGAGTGGCAGATGAAGGTGTTGGACTATATGGAAAACCACCCGGATAGTGCCCTATTCATGAAGAAGGTAACAGAGTATAGATCTACTCGGTTTTGAGATCTAACAGTTCTGTTTCCAATTTTGATTTTTCCACCTGGAAGCCAATTTTTTTATCCAAATTGTAGGCCTCTCTTATTTGATAATAATGTAGCCAGTCTCGCACTTTATCTTTTAATTTCTCAAAACTCTGCAATTTCAATTTGTCTCCATCTTGTTCCAATATTTCCCAATATTTCGGCCAATTGGCCTCCATATTAAGCTTTTTCTGAGCCTTTGCTTCCATTGGTGACAACCACCTTGGGGTTTTAATTTCCAGTAAGTCTTTGTATCTTATCCAGACATTAAACAATGCTTTCCTGACAATATGGTTTTTAAATGCTTTATGTGCTTTAACCTTGTCGTACCACAAATATGCATGCCACCCAAAAACATTATTGAAACCTTCGAAGTCCAAAATGTCTGTGTTCTCAAGAAGCAGCCAATCTTTCAACCAGCAGAATGCTGCTGATTCATAGTAAAGTTTAAGGTCCGGCAGGGCAAATCCACCTCTTTCCTTTGCGTCACTTAGTATTTTAAATTTTATTCTGGGCTTCTTGCCCTGCCAGACAAATCTAGAAATATATTTCTGCCACTTCTTGAAACAGTCCATCTTGTCCAAAATTTGCAATGACTGAAACAAAAATAACATTTTTGGCAATACATTCATCTTTATAGCTGCAATTCGACCGGGTGGTTTTCCAAGTAACTCACACAAACCTATTGAAGACAGCACTCCAAAATGCATCTGCTGGGAGTGGGATGTACATTTACCCAGCAACAATACTATTGGAATTGGAATACTGGGAAAATGTCATATGTTCACATTTATTCCTCTATAAGCCGATGTATCTGGAATTTTTTTTGAATTTTGCTGATTTTCTTTCACTTCACCACACTGCATCACAGAAGTCCATTGGGGTTGTATGCTACCGCTCCTCTCACATTAGGGTTTATTTCTGACCAAGTATATAGACATCCTCTCTCAACCAGCACTATTAAACTTTTATATCTTACTATGCCTATGCACTGCATTTGTAAACCACAAAGAACTGCTTCAATAAAAGTTTTGAAAGTCACTACGTGAACAGGAGAATAGACTGCATTAGTCTGGAAGCATGCTTAATACGTTGGGTGTATATACAACTTGGCAGGACAAAGCAATAGCTGAATGAAGATTAAACCAAAATAAAGTGGCAGCATTTTGCATTGGTGTTTCACTGACATTAGACAGATTGTAACCAAGATTTCTCTTTTTAACAAAATGAAACAAATCCTTCATTTCATACTAGTTGGGCTACAGGCGGGTGCGACTTGAATAAAATATTGAGGGGGGGCAGGTAAGCAAGCCCTGCATAACAGATCACATAGCATGGTGCACACACATCATTTGAATGACAATGCCCATCAGTTTGGGGGGTGGCCCCATCAAATATTTTTATGGGGGGCCCAAATGGTCCTCAGCCCCTAGGAGTTGGCTCCTATGTTGGGCTATGAGTGGTATTCAACTAAGTTTCACTCATGGCAGATCTACTGAAATTAATGGACTTAACATTCACTTTAATTGGTCTACTCTAAGTAAAACTTATATACTACCCTATATTTATTTTCCCCATGAAGAAATAGCTCATACTAACTGCTACAACACACCCAGTAGTGACAGAAATCCAGCTACATATTTGGAGCCCAGATTATCATAGAAGTAGATAACTAAACCTGCATGGTCACTGAGGGTACAGACTTTTTCCATCTCCAGAAAAGAGCTGTCTAGGTGCTAAACATGACTTTGACCCAAAATACATTCACTTTGTAAAGTCAGCCAGTAGTAGCTATTCTGTTTATATCAAGTAGGTTACAGTCATCCTAAAACATCACTTCTGATTAGCTAGAACAAAAGGAAGCTGCCTTCTGCATATCTCATCTACCACATTGAGCATCTAGCTGCTCAGACATGTTCCCGTGTTAAAATCTTACCCTACTATTATTTCAGACTACATAACTGCTTCATTTCCAGACTCTGTACAACTCTCCAAACTCACCTGGGCACCATCTATTCTTTAGTTTCAAGCTGTGCTAAACCCTGCTTCTTGCTCTGATTCTGACAAGCCCATCCAACTATATAAATTTCCTTTTCCACTCCACTTTCCTTCTGTTTCTATAAATCCAGCTCAACTACAAATTGGAACACCAGTTGCAAACTAAAGGGACTGGGCCATGACTTCGGCTAGGCCCTTTCATTTGGTAATTGTGCAGACTGCTAATTGTGACAATAAGCACTGTCTTGATCATAGGCTTCATAGCAAAGTGCAGCATATCCAAGCCACATCCTGAGAATAGTTTGGTTTCTATTTGTACGTGTTCAAACAGCAAATGCTAAAACAACAGCTTCTCTACCCACACTGTTGAATGGTAATAAACCTTGCAGAATTTCTTCTTTTTTCTTTTTCCTTTTTCTGGAACTGAATTGAGTATGTTCTACAGTCTTCATCATATGTTACCAAATAATAATTTCTTCTACTGAGAAACTGTAGTTTTCAATACTAGATGAAATGTTTATCACTGCCACACTCAGAACTCAGAGTTGTAGTCATCTAAGTTCCACTTAGAGTACAATTGCTGAAATTAATGGACACAAGTTAGTCGTGCTTATTAAATTCACTATGTCTACTTCAAGTTGGACTAGCACTGGCGACAACCCTAAAATCCCACAAATTATCACCCCATGTTTGCATGTTGCAGCTTAAAGATCTGTCAGAAGAATATTGATACACGTGAAACGATGTGTCCAAAGATGTTGCCTTAATCAGGAGAAAAACCATAAAATTGTAATGCCTTTAAGCCATTGTGTAGCATGTGCCGTTCTCACTTTAACCAGTCTCCCCCCCCCCCTTTCCTAGTTTTTCACTACCTCTATATACAGGTATGGTGAGAAAGACAGGGTGGATGCAGTTAATATATTTTTGTGATTTGTCAATTGTTCCGCAACAGAAGAATCCTATGATTTATTGCACAATTTTTTATCATTATAAAAAATAATTCACAGTAAGTGGCTTAGAGTACCAGGGTATGCTGGTCATAAGTCATTAAAAATAATTACCAAGGATACCCTAACAATAAAGCTCAATATTGTAAGAAGGGGGTAGTGATGTCAAATAATAAAATATGTGTTGGAATGTATCTAAATTAAAATGTAAAGATTTATAAACGGTAAAACTGGAGCATTATCATTACAAAGTAACCTTAAAAGGTTGCTCTGAATCTGTTTCTCTCTAAATAAAGAATTGACTTTCACTCTGATATACTTAACATAAACAGTTCTATACTAAGATTTTGTCGACTTCTCAGCATCTCTGATTTCCTACTGTAACTCTGCATAACACAGTATAAGAATTCTATTAATATGAATTCCTTGAACTGGCCCAGTATGCTCAGACTCCATGGCTGACTAATTTGGTGCCATGTTTGCTTTGCAACAATGCTGCAGGATGATGTCTGTTTAGTCAAGTACTGTTTACACTCACTGACAGCTGCTCTGCAGGGTTTCAGGTAGGGGACATTCCCAGCCCTACCTGGGACCTTCTGCGTGTGAAGCAGATGCTCTGTTACTGCTGGTCAATTTCCAGGTTTCTGTAATATTACACAGTGCACCTCCCTCTACTGAGACCCTTCCACCATAAAGACTAGGAAGGATTTGATGCTCTCTCACACACACATGCACAGACATTTTTGGTCTGTGTAAGCTACAAGCCACCTAGCACAAGAAGAAGAAAGCACAGTGTAGCCTATATTTTACAAAATATTGCAGTATGTCAGAAATGATCCAGCAGCAACAGCTGGAATTCCCAACAGCTATATTTGTGCTACTAACAAAAAGTGACAATCGCTTGTCCTCGGCATCCTGTTAAACGGGACATGAAGGGAACAGCTGCATATGAACTTTCAGGAAGTGACATTTACAAGGAAAGCTATTACAAGTTCAAACATTTATGAAACCTCTCCACCTGCTATAGGCATCATTATTGACTAGAGATGCTGAAGCACTGGAGAACATGCAGGGCACTATAGCTCTAGATGTACCTGCAGCATGCACCTGTAACGTGTGACTGAGGATAATAGGCTAGGTAAAAGGTAAGAAGGTAAAGGATGCCTGGATGGTTAAGTCCAGTCAAAGGTGACTATGGGGTGTGGCACTCATGTTTGCTTTTCAGGCCAAGAGAGCCGGCGTTTGTCCACAGACAGCTTTCCGGGTCATGTGGCCAGCATGACTAAACCGCTTCTGGTGTGACGGGACACCGTGTTGAGTGCCAGAGTGCATGGAAACACAGTTTATTGTCCTGCCACAGTGGTACCTATTTATCTACTTGCATTGGTATGCTTTCAAACTGCTAGGTTGACAGAAGCTGGGACAGAGCAACGGGAGCTCACCCCGTCACACTGATTCGAACCGCCGACCTTCCGATTGGCAAGCCCAAGAGGCTCAGTGGTAAAACATTTCAGTTCAATCTTATGCTTCCTCTTTGGTAACCAGTGTACCCACAATACTGACCTTTACGGAAGAATTTATAAATTTTATTGTTTAAATATTGCAGCATGTTTTCATTCAGTAATTTTGTATCATAGGAAACAGGGATGTTTGTCCTTCCAATCTAACTTCCACCCAACAAATGCTCAGAAAGCCACACCTGTAATTTTAAACCAGTTTTGACGAAAGAGGGGGAGAAAGTAACAGAAGCAGCATTTTCTGGAAATACCCCTCACTATTTGACCCCAATGTACCAACCCTCTGCATTTTGCCTTCACTGGAACTGTATCTGCCATCACAACCAGTCGTAGAAAATGCCACCCTGCCTCTTCCTCAGCAGCCCACTCTCCTCCTCTACTGTACGTCTGCTTGGTGGAGGATGGGGAGATTAAAGGAAGCTAGACAGGAGTGGCTGGCAGAAAGCAGAGGTAGGGGCAAGCAATGTGCTCTGGAGACATCTCCATGGTTTCAGTCTATTTCTGATACCCAAACCCCTGAATCGTGACTCCTGCACTCCATATCTGCTGCTGAGCCTGTACTGTCACTTGCCCTGAACAAATATCCCTTTCTGACTTACACCTAAGAGCCTCTTTCTGCATGTGCTAGGTGGGAAGCAGGACACCTTCCCCACATGGCAGTGCTTGTCTTCCAAAACCTTCTAACATACCAAAACAAGTGAGTTTTCCTCAATCTCTGTTTCTCAACTAGAACACTCCTTTCAGCTGTCTTCAAAGGTGGTTCCCCTTGGTTCCAAAAAGCTGGAAACTGCAAATTTCAGTCTATTCACACTTTGGCAACAGTGCTCTTTATTTAAATTGGTTGGGAAGGAGGTGATAGGGCAAGGGGAATGGCCTACCAAGGACTCCTATGTAATTTCCCAGTCCTTAAGATTGTTTAGTCATTGTGTGGAGTGTGGTGGTGATGAGGGCCAGAGACTGCCTTTGGGACTTTCAAACACCAGATCAGGTCCCTGTTTGACACTAAGGTTACTTCATACACATTTGTAATCCTTATAACCACTCTGTACGGAAGGCCAGTATTTTACCCTTCCAATACTGCAGACAGAGCTTCAAACTGACAGCCAAAGTTGATGTGACAGATGGATGCAGTGTGTTTAAACCCAAATTTATCCTGGTTACATAGAAAGAAAATGATGGAGGGATCTAATACCGACAGGAATATGGAGGCACAGGAATATGGAGGTGAGGAGTTCATGCACACCTCCATTTGCCCCCTCTCATGAAGCATCTTTTCTCTAAGGTCAGCTCAGTTCTACAGTCAGAACTTCAATGAGGACAGGTGTGCAGATGATACAAAATATTCAGTGTTGTTGGTTCCCCCCCTCCTCCCAAAAAGAGATATTGTGAGGAGCTCCACAATCTCTCCAAAGTGAGTGAATGAGCAATAAAATGGCAAATGAAATGCAACGTAACTAAGTTCACAAAATTATACACGGTATGAAGAAAGTGGATACAGAAATGGTTTCTCTCTCTCTCTCTCTCTCTCTCTCTCTCTCTCTCTCTCTCTCTCTCTCTCTCATAAAAGCCAAAGAACCCGAATGCTGGAAGATTCAGGACAGACTGAAGAAAGTACTGAGCGGTGAATAGCTAAACTATGCAACTTGCTCCCACGGGAGGCAGTGATGGCCACCAACTTGGATGGCTTTAAATGTGTTAGGCAAATGAATGGAGGACAAGGCCATCAACGGCTACTAGCCATTATGGCTATTGTCCTACTTCCACTGTCAGAAGCAGTGTTCCTGCGAACTCTAGTTGCTGGTGGGCAGAGTGCCGCTGTGCTCATGTCTTGCTTGCAGGTTTCCACAGGCACATGAAGTTATACAGGTCAAATTTGAGACTCCCATTGGAAATAACCCTGTTGTCAGGCCTTCCTTCTATTGTACTCTATTCCAATATTCAATAACTATGGGAACTGCATGGGATAGAATGGAAGCATGAGCAATTCCCATGTTCTGATGCTTTGTTTTATTGGTTTTAGAGGTACAAGATAAAAGCAATGCAGATGAATATATCTAAGTTTATTCACAAATTCATTAAACATGAATTCCTCTTTCTAAAAATAGCAACAGCTAAGTCACAACGAAGCATGAGAATGTACCATCAGCTCCTTTTTTTTAAAAAAGACCTAATTAGCCTCATTACAATTGAAAAGTATTTGTTAAAAGGCATTAAAGTGGAAACATTGTTGTAGTTCGTTTCCTTAGATACTCCCTTTTCAATCTTTTTGAGATGCTTTAGCTCACTGTGATCTGTAACCTCTCTCATAACATTAAAGCAAAGCAAGTGCCAGTTCAAATTATGTAAGATGTATCCCACCCTTTCTACCCTGAAAGTACTTGTTTTCAAAAATGACCGTATTAGAGTACTAATTGGCTAAGCCACCATGCTGGCTGATGTGAAATGCTTTGAAACGCTCTGCAACAGCTGTGTTGATCAGAAATAAGAAGAGTGACTTTTTAATAAGGAAAGCTGGCAAAAGGCCAGGAGTTTTGAAGGGAACTTGAACTTCTATATATATAATGCAATTCAAGAGGTACAGAACAGAAGTATGAACCAACAGCTTGAAAAAATTAAAGCTTTTGGGCACAATCCAGCTCCATTAATCAATGGTAGTTTTGCCACCGACTGATATGGGAGGTGGATCACAACTGGCTTCCCGACTCTTCCTACATTCTACCAATCTAAGATTAAAAGAAGCACCAACTAACAACAAGGCACCTCTGAAGAACTGAGTTTTAAAGATTGTTCTAGCTTATTCTTATTCAAATGTGCTTAAATGTTTACATCTAACTCTTTCAGCAGTCCTAAAAAACCCTGCAGCCTTACACTTTCTGTTCATTGAATGTAACTTTATAGACACATAATTCAGATGATCAACTAGCAGTAAATAAAAGACATAGGGTATGCTACTATTTTCTGATTTATATGGAAACCAACCTAAATGAAGGCTGTGCACAGAACGATGTTAGGATCTTATTCATTCATTTATTTCATTACATTTCTATCCCACTTTCCTCAGGAGCTCTCAGTGTGGCATACCCGTATTTCCTCCATCCCATTTTATACTCACAACAACCTTGTAAAAAGGGTTAGGCTGAAAGAAAGGGACTAGCTGGTTAACTCACTGTTTCTGAAGGTGTGTGCTTTGGTGATAAGCATCTCTCTCTCTGCCAGGACTTCCTCAATCAGCCCATTTCTCCTCTACATGTCTATCTCTGTCATAACCTTGCTAAACTGCTCTCTAACCCTAAACGACATGCAAATGAGGATGGCCTAATTCTCCCCACAGAGGCAGAAGCTGGGATTCTGCACCCTCCCTTGTGCAAACAGTCTGTCTCTCCAGACTTTTAACTCTCCTCCCATTCCAAAGTTTTTTCTCCCTGCAACCATGTTTAAATGAGGGAGGAGGCCTGTGTGGGCTAGGATTTGGAGGCTGGTACCCTCTTGTGCCTAGCATGCCCTCTTTAGATAGAATGGACAGCAGTGAGCAGCAGAGGTTGACTTCTAAAGGGAAGCCGAAGATCTAACTAAGGAGCTGGTATTACTGAAGCAAAGAGCTGAAGGAGGTCTGCTAAGATGAGAGCAAGGTTCTATGGTAGCCTTCAACAAATAACTATTGCCAAGTGATCATTGTTTCTTCAGCTTTAAAGCAACTAGCTACTTTGGGCCCAGGTTGAAGATGATCAGACAATTTTCACTCAGTGGGTTACTCACTGGGCAACCTTTGACCAGTCATCATCTGTCAGCCAAATCCAACCCACAGAGGCTAGAGTAGTTGTGTGGGGAAGAACCATTAATGCCACCCAGAGCTTCTGGAGGAAGGATGGGATAAAAATGTAACAAACTCTGCTGAAAAGATGGAAACTGCTATGCATTGCCAAATGAATTGTTCAGATATTTGGGTGAGCTCAATGGACTCCTGACAACCTCTTGAATAAAGAACATGATAGATTAAGGCCTGCTGCTGCTGCAATTGTTTGTTTAGCAATATTATACTCTTTCTACTTATAGCTGTCACGAGGAACCTGTGGCTTCCCATATGTTCCTGGTCTCCCAACTCCCATTAGCCCTAACCAGCATGACTAATGTTCAGGGACGATGGGTGTCACCATCAAAAAGATCAGGTTCATTATGCCTGAAGTACTGAATACAGAAATATTTGTGTAGACCCACACAATTCAATGGGACTTAAGTTAGTCATGGCTTGTTTTCAATGAGTCTGCACTAAGCATGACTAAGTCTAAATCCAACCAAATATCTTATGTACTGTAGGCTCGTATTCAGACTGTCTGTACTGGGTTTCATTAGTAACTTCAACAAAAAAATTTCAAAAAATAAATTCTTTCACACTTGAATGCAGTGTATTAAATAAAAACTTGTAAAATAATGTCATATTTTGTTTGTGCAATGATAGAATTCTGCTTTGATACTAAAATGGGTATATTAGTGGAACCAATGAATCCAGAGTGATAGATTGCTGCTAAGTTATTAGGACTCCTAGTCCCATTCTGAATATCAGTGTTTCTCCTCACTTCCATTCTGCAGATGGTAAGCTGATACTACATAAACATTGTTACAGCTATAGTTGCATGGTACAGTAATTCACTTAACTTTAATGTGATTTATGGTTCTGTCAATACGAGAGGTTGGAAATCCTGAGCTCTGGTGCTTAAACATGGGTTCTGGATTTAAATATAATAATGGACTTTGGTGTGTGAATGTCTGAGCAGGATGGAAAATTTAGCATAAAAGGAAATTTAGCATAAAATACTACAGTTCAATACTCTGTTCAAAGCATACAGTTTAACTCCATGGACAGATCAAAGAAAAGCAACGAAACTGAATATGTAATCAGCAAAAGAGCAGGCTAAATACTGTGGTCTAAGAGTATTCAATTTTTATGTTATTATTTTAGATATGCATGAAATCCTATTACTGTGTTCAAAAAAAATGCCTCCCCGCTCTTTCTGTCCTCCCCACTTCCCTTATATAGGCGGAATTGAGTCTCTTTTGTCAGGGTAACTTTAAATCTAGGTCCACTTTGTTAATCACCCCCATTCTTCTCCCTGCCACTTTCCTCTCAGGGCATTTTTGCCTCTTTAAAAGATTAAGGGACCAAGTCATCTTGTTGCTCTAACATGTCCTCAGTGGAACAACATATTAACACAATTCCTCACTAAAAAGGCCATCTCTAGAAGTTTGCTGCAGGGATGACAAATTAACCCAGCATGGTGTCCCACACATCTATCTTTGCGCAAATTATTAGTGTAATAGAGCTTTTAGTTATGCATTTATCTAGCATTTTATTGAATGGTTGCATATAATGAAGCTAAGCAATCAGGATCCTTTACGAGGCAATCTCAGTGGGTGGCCTTATAGTTAATTTAGGGTAGTAGTCCTCTAAGCTGTTCACTCACATACAAATCAGTTAAATAAGCTACTCATCTAAATATTTCCTATGTCACAGGGCAACTCTTTAAAATCCAATAAAGGTAGAGTTTTAATTACACGGTTCTTGACTTTTATTTAGGTCTAGGTTTAACTATTTGCCAGCGTCTTGCTTGCAGAGTGGAATGTAAGAGCACAAATTCTGTAAGTCAGAACAGGGAAGAGTCTCTAATCAAATCCTATAGCAATATCTTCCCCAGCAGCTGTCATAATATTTAATTCAGTAGTCTTCAAACTTTTCACATCTGAGACACAGTTAAACATGTTATGTCCTGGGAACTCCAGGTTTGAGGGGGGACACTAGAAAAGTGGGTCCCCTCCTACGTTGGTGGAACTCCTGTCCCTATCCCATGAGCAGGTAGCAGTTACATCCCACAAGGCACTGGGGCAATGCTTCTTCAGGCATTCTGGGGAATTGTGGGAAATTTAAGATAGGGAGCTGACAGAGGAGGCACCTGTACTGAGGCTGCCCAGCAGCTACTTGAGTGTGGGTGCTGGTGGTGAGCCCAATACCCATTTATATCAGGGGCTTTGCACAGTGTTTTCCTTTGTCAGTTTCTCACCCTCTCTGCCTACAATTGCCTCTTATCTTCAAAAAACAAGCAAAGAGGAGAAAAAATAGTGTTGATAGCTCAATTTAGGTTGAGCCTCAGGGCCCCACCAGTCGAAGACAATAGTAGATGGAGCAACCACATATGGTAACCATGCACTGTTTCCAATGACATTTTATGTTGTTGTTGGTTCTGAAAGTGGTAGGCACAGTTTCAGTTGGGCATGTGCTGATGATACACTATGGATATGGATGAAAATTTAGGAGACCAGCATCAACTGTAGCTCATCAATTTTTAAAAAGTCAACAATATACTGCAATGAATGCTATCCATTCATTTAGTCCTTCAGCTTCCCACAGTCCAACTGAAGGCAACTTATTTTTTGCCACCTGAAAGCACAAGATGCCAGCAGGTCTATGACAGCAGATTCTGCAACAAGCTGCTTCCTAGAGCTCTGACAAGATAACCTAATAGTCTGGATCACACACGTTTACTAAGGTGACCATGTGCAATGCCAAAAAAAGAGGAAAGGCATCTCCCTAAA
Source organism: Podarcis raffonei (assembly GCF_027172205.1). Lineage (NCBI taxonomy): Eukaryota > Metazoa > Chordata > Lepidosauria > Squamata > Lacertidae > Podarcis > Podarcis raffonei. Next base: position 39,686,472 of record NC_070607.1, read on the forward strand.
AAACTGTTTACCATTCACAGCAAGGTTTTTGTGCTCACCTGAGAGTCCACAGAGTGGCAAGGCAAGGCCCAAATGAGATGTGAGACAAGGCAAGGTGGGACGAGGTTCAGATATGAATACAAGGCAGAGTTCAGGCTGTGCTGTGGGTAATATAATGCTCAGAAGTTCCTCCAGCAAGAAACAGGGCTTAAACTGAATCCTTATATAGCAGTAGCAGCAGGAGGTGCAGCCCAATCGTCAGCCCCACTTGTGCTGCAAGATGCTGCTTTCCTAAAAGGAACCAGGCTTCTCCAGTAATCTCCTACTGCAATGGAGAAGGGAATCTTCAAGTTTTCCTGGGTCTTCTGCAGTGGAGTCCTTCTCAGAGGAGAGCAGTATCACATCTTCAGACCAGGCGCAACTGGCCCTACAGGTTCATCTGAGAGCTTTGCCTAAAGTTCAGGAATCTGACTCCAGGACCATGATACTGAATATGATTAGAAACCCACTTCATATTTTGGTGCGATGTGCACAAAGACTCAAAGGATGACCTTAATATTGGGAAATACTGGGGTGTGTGTGTGTGATTTTGGTTTGTGCCCCCAAGCCCATCTTCCTTTTAACATCTCAGATATTCAGAGCCAGTGAGAATTCAGATCTCAATACCCAGGCAGGAGAAAGTGGCCTGGCCCCAGCTTACCGACATCAGAGATCAAAGAGAATGCAATTCTGGTTCCTGGTGTCAATGATTTCAACCAGCTAAAGTTATTTGTGGAAGAAGTCAGCAGGACAGAATAAGATTTTTCAGGACACTGGATGTTACTTCCAGGAATGTTTCAAATCAGCACCTTTCTCTTTAAAGATTTATTATTGGGAGGAGAATGGCATCTAGTGGAATTTGGTGCAGCTAAGCTATTATAAGGGAGTTCCCTTAACGAACCCTGTGAGTTAGAATAAGCTGAAAGATAGTGACTGCCTCGCAATGATACAGTAAGCTTCATAGTTGAGTGAAGAAGGCACAAGACTAAATGCGCCCCCCTCAAGAGGAACATAAAAGGGTTAAAATGCATGAGAAGAGCTTTAGTCAATGAAAGGCTCCAGCTCTGTTGGACTAGTGCTTATATTTCTGCTGGAAATTAGAGATCCACACAAGCTAGAAGTACAGAGGTCTGTTTGAAACTATCTACCTCCTGCATGTGTGAATGGATGTATGACATTTTGCTGTTGCAGCAGAAAATCGTGGATATCCATTCCATTCCATTCCTAAATCGAACGCTAGTATGATGCCTCATCTGCCTGGGATAAGTACAGACAAAGCAGGCAATAAAACACCAGGACTAGTGCATACTGCTCAGCTGATACTTTTGATAGCCAAACCCACACTCTCTTTCAGATGGCTACATCACAGCTGTGATGAATAATCGAGAGGAGCACTGCCATGGGGCTCAGCTTCCCACATGCAGCTCTCTATAGCACAGGTGTTTGCTGGAGTCTTTGCCTTGCTCCTTTCTGTATGAGAGCCATGGCTTTCCTGCTGTTTCATTCAGCAACTCTTTGTAGCAGCAAGATTGTATTGTGGAGCCATGTTCATGCATCTGGTGCTTTGCAAACAAAAGTGTTTTAGTATTTAAGAAAACTGGGCTGCCAGGTAATTTTGTCCAGGCTTAAGAAATGTTCACAGAAAGTGTTTGCATATATGCATCAAATGAAGTCCCATCTGTATTTTTTTAGGCTAAATCCACAGACTAATTCAGGCTGCATTCTACATTATTATTACGATTCCTTCAGTACACAAGCGCTTTAGGGAATAACAAAAAATAAGAAGAAAAGAATACAGGTCTCTGCCCCAAGAGGATTACAACATTTGGTAAGGAAAAGAAATATGAAAAGTCTAGAAAAAGGTGGACAGCGAAAATGTCACACAGAAAGGGAGCTATACATGAGATAATAGGGAAAGGGGACAAATGCGAGTAGGAATTAAAGTTATAAGTGCTTAGGCTTTGTTTCAGTTGTTGAAAATATCCATACACCCTCTTTCTCTTATCCAATAATATATGAAGCATTCACACACATCCTTTATGAGAATAAAGTATAGGATGAATCTAAGTAATGATACATTGAGATATTAATTTCCAAGAAGTCTCCATCCCCCATGGAACAACAAACCCAAATAGCTTCATCATGTTTTGGTAGAAGGTGTTGTCTATGACCGATCTTCAGTCACATACATGTTGACATACACCAGGATCTCAGTGTAGATATGCCGTGTCTTGCCAAGAGATGTAGCCTTGATAACTCTATTTACATCTATACACTTCTATAACTTTTATGGCCATTACATGTTCTCCAGCTTGTCAGCTCTACCTTTGGCTGAGGTTTTTATCTCCACATGCCTGGGGCTATTATCTTGTAGGGAACAGGGTTCCTTTGAGAGGAAGGAGGGGAGAATTAATAAATAACAAACATTAAAAGTGTACTGTATTGAGCAAATGCAAAACTAGTCCAGAAAGTTGCATGATATTGGCAGCGAGCAATTTCATGGAGCCTCTTGAAATCTGACCAGGTGAGCATGAAATCCAGGGATAAGAATGCATAAATCCTCCTTAGGTTGAAATTGCTGTTGAAGGTTCTAAGATGGTTTGAGCCCAATGATGTTTAACAATGACACTTACTTGCTAAATCAGGGTCAAACTACATGTTATGCTTAATGTGTAGCATGCATTTATGTCTCAATTTTTTCCTTTACCTAATTATCAGTAGGGGTGGTGAAGGGATGTGGTGTGGTGAAGGGCTGTTATCCCTTCCCTACCTAGCTGTGACCTCTGCTGATAATTACCACCCCACCACAGGTTAAGAGAGTTGGTGCCTATGGAATCATTTTCTCTTTCTTTCTAATCCATGTTGCTGCAGGGAGAAGTGTGTCTGATCCTACCCCCACCTTTAATTAAGTTTAAAAGAACACCCAGAAACCTCGCTACATGCCACCAGATTTTTCTGACGGAAGCAACAGACAGTGAATACATGAGAATATGCAGTGGGAACCTCCATTTCAGGGGCAGAAAACAGTAGATGCAGCTTCTGACCAATACACCTTTGAAATACAGAACTTTTTCAGAGAAAATGCTCTCTGAAAAAATACAGAAAGATTTTCTAGATTTCTTCTATAGCTGTTCAATATTTTTATTGAAAATACCTTGATAAGGGGTTTATGATTGAGAAATCCATAAAATAGGTGGGCGTGATACATATTTGCTTTCTCCCCCACCCCACTCTGCAGTAGTTTATTTTTTGGTTTACTTTTTGATATAACCTTGGTACTTTCTATTATTTGCACACATAAGAATTAGAACTCTGGGGTTGCTGCCAATTACCAGGATGCTGCCAATTACGGGTTGAGGTTGCGCAGACACACTGGTGGGAGTGCTGTATCCAGTGGTGCATCTACACAACCCTGGCCTGGCCACCTCGATGAAGTGGCAATGACTCCACCACAAGGCTACTGGTGAGGTTCTGCCCCACTGAGTAATCAGTTGGTTTAACTAAGAACTTGCCACTGTGCATCTGAAAGACAAAATGTCTACAAAAGCCCAAAGTTATGCCTTGCTGCAGATGATCAAGGACTAGACTCTAGGGGGCATCTTGCCCCTTACTTCTGTTCAGGAAATTCCTGGGCAGGATGAAACGTCTAAAAGTTGTAAGAAAGTATAAAGTGTGGCACCTATACCCACTAGCACTGGGTCCTAAGGTCCCTAGAAGTGGCTCTATCCTTTAGCCTGGACAAATGTTTGCAAAGCCAAAACACCGTAACTGCTTGAAAGCTTTTTCTGGACCAGCAGCACTCAGACGGAGCATCGTCACCATGTTAAGCCTGCCTGTACCACTTTAGCTATGGCCCTGCAGTACTCTGGTGGAGCCAGGTCTCGGCTGCCCTTGAGTTTCAGAGTCAGCTGGCGTACAGCTGAATACGCTGTTAATGTAACTTTGATCCTACGAATACCTTTCTATTTTCACCAATTATCAGGAGCATTTTTAAAATGCATGCTTGCCTCCCAGCAACTTGCTACCTAATTAACTGCAAATAATTCCATTCTGCTCTGTCTGAATAATTTTGAAAGCCATGCAAAGTTTCAGAGTGGTGGCATCTTGCACACCAGTGCTATTTGGTGGGCTTTGAGTTTATACTAAAGGTCTTGGAGACACCTGATATCTGTGTAGCACCTTAAAAGCCTTCTTTGAAAGCAGTGGTGGCTCACCTGGTTGCAGGGAGGCACAGCAATAACCTTTCAGCAGTGAAGTCACTGATGCTTATCAGGAAAAAGTGAAGAGGAAGCGAGGTCAGGACAGGGCAGATACATTGGCGGACAGACCTGACCTCACTGCTGCTTCAGCCCTCATATTGGCTGTGATTCTGCAGCCTTCAGCTTCTCCTTTTATTTACAAACTTTTCAAAGTTCTGAAGAACTCTAAAGCTTGCACACTATTTTGTGACACTTTGGTTGGCCTGCATATAGATGTATACTAGTGCAATTTAGAGGACAATAAGGCTGTACTCTTATACCTACCTTTCTGGAAATAAGCTCTATTGAACCCAGTGGGGCTTACTCCTGAGTAGACATGTCTAATATGAACATATTGTTTATCAAAAACATTATACCTAGGAAGCGTTATATGTGTAACAGGTTAGTATGTCCAATAAACCAAAATGCTGCAGGAAGAAGCATAATTCTATCACAACTGGCCATTTTATTTTGTGATTGCCTGGGATAAAAGCTATTAAGAGCAAAAGTTTATTTATGAATGCCACTAAGCAGGGAATAAGGTATTTTTTTAAGTTCCTAGGTGCAAATTCCTCAAATTTTGGATGACTCAGAAACCAAGTGATTTTCCTCACCTTGTTACTAAGCACAGATGTGGTCTTTGTGAATTAACTAAGCAGCATTCTTCATTTTCTGTTTCAATCTGAAGAGCTATTTCTAACCAATTATTCACCCCTTGGAAACCGAGTGGTCAAGTGCTTTATTTTAAGTCACCCCCAAATACACTGATGAAAACTAACTAAGCTACTAAAAGTCATCTAAAACCTTAAAAGACGATGGTGATGAGGGCCTGTGGACTGGAACAATGAATCCTACAAACTAAATACAAAATGTCACACAATGAAAAACCAGGTTTGTTGAAAGATTAAAATGACGAAGCAATAGAATGCATAGCTCCTTGCTGAATGAGACACAGTGAACACTTAAGACTTATACCCCAAAATATTAAAATATAATTCACTCTGAATCAAAACACAGCCACGCTCCTTCTTCACATTGACTCCTAGGCAATCAAAACCACTTTAGACCAGACTAAGGTAGCTGATCTTCGTTTACTCTCTATCCAAAACCTTCAGGCACTTGAAACAGCAGCTCTATCCATATAGCACACCCTGCTGGCTAGGGGCACCATGGTTAAAGTCCAAGCCCATTGGTGCACTTTCATAAGGCCTCACCTCTGGGTCCTGTAATGACAGGTCGATGATGCTGTGTGAATGCCGTTCCAAGGGAGGAGGTCTGCGAAGGCGAGGGACTGCTGAAACCAGACTTCTCTGACTTCTTTAATGGAGTTGGCGATGGCATTCCTGGCAAGAATGATTGATAAGTGCAATTTAATAATGCTAGGTCATGGAACAACAGCCTATGCATTGTGAAAGGGGGTGCGAAAGCAGATAGAAAAACTTAAAGGACAAATTAAATTGCATACAACAGCAAGCTTGAAGGTTCACTTTTATTTATGATTGTCTTTGGGGGCAAAGGGTGGCCATCACCGGCGTGAAAAAATATATATTAAGATGCATCCAAATATATATATTTTTTAATCTCTGAGGGAAACTTGCTGACATGTTATTAATTAGCATTCTTATTAGGCCCTATTCTTTACATTTTTTCAAACTACAGTAGGTGCAATGCTTAGATTTTATATATACATTTTTATATATACATTTTAAATAGATTGTTCTGGCTTATGGACAGGTGTTGAATATGTCTCATAAACTGCCCAGAGTTTTGAAACCACGGAGGCTGAACACCAAGAGTAGATCTGCCTCCTGCCCACAGGTTCCTGCTTCTGTTAAACCCTTGAGTGAGAGTGAGGTGAAATGTACATATATCCTGGCGGCAAGGGTAGGAAAGTTCTGGGGATATGCGCAAAACTGAGACAGTGTTTTGGGAACTGGGTGGGTGGACTGGATGAACGCCTTGAAGAGTTCCAGATGTTTCTGCAGCGTTAAAGGATTCTGAGTTACAAACAGCATCCATTTCCCATTGTGTGGGAGATTTTTTATTTATAAAATTTAAAGAGCCTTTTAGTGTTGCGCAACCTGAATGGTATTTTATAATATTGAAATTGTTCGTTTGTTTTAAAACTTACCACTAATAGAGGCTTTCACTGGAAAAAAGATCTTTCACAGAAGTGAAGACCCTTTTCTGACATTGTATCATCAGGCTTGATACTCATAAGAAGCATAGGAAACTACACTATGCCAGGACAGATTATTTGTCCATTCATCTCAGAATTGCCTCCTTTTAACTGGAGATGTCAGGGGCTGAACCTTAGACTTCCTGCATGCAAAATGTGTGCTCTGCCACTGAGCTATGGTCTCTGCTCATATAAATGATACGGCTGATGGGGTTCTAGCCAATGCTGATGTCCTGCTACTTGAACAGTGGACGCTCTCTCCTCCAGCCCCATCCCATACACCCTCAAAATCTGCTCCAGAGGGTTTGGGGACCATCCCCCAAGCAGATTTGGGGGTGCTTGGGGAAAGGAAAGGAAGGGAAATTCCACTCGCCGAGTGTTGGATACAAACCATTAATTTTTATGTTGGTTTAATATCAAGTCTGTAGTCTGTGCTTCGTGCATACAATTTATCCATAATAAATGAATGTTCCGTTTAAAAGATCTTTGATAAACTGTAGCCTCTGTTTATGCACTTTTCTCATCTTTGGTGTCTGCACCAAAGCACATGTGCACAAGCACATAGATATACAAAAGAAAGAGGCAACATTATCAGAACAGAAAATCAGTGAGGTAATTTAAAAAGTAGACTCCTTCCAAGCAATGAGAATCCTGTATTATTACTGTATTCTTTATAATACACATGCTGCTGGGATGAACTGGGATTAACTCCCAGATAAATATGCACAGGATTGCAGCATGCATATTATAACAAATACATTAAAAGGACAGGATTCTCATTGCTTGAAGGGACTTTGCTTCTGAGTAGACATGAATAGGATTGTGTCGTTAATACCTTTTATGGTTTTCCTTTCATTTCCTAACTCTACTACTATATTAACTGATGTGTTGGATTTTATTGTTTTAAATTACTAAGCAATACAAATCTGATTGTTGTAGTTTAGATAACAGCATTTTTACAATGGGCAGGTACAGAGATCTGTACAAACAGTGTAAAGTTCATAGTCAAAATTTGAGAGAACAGAAGTGCACTGGGTCAAAAAGTTATAAGGCCATAGTTTCTCAACCTCACACAAGGCAATTCTAATCATGACCTATGTAGTGACAGAAAATATCAACTGTTCTCCTTGTGGTTGCTAATTGGCCATATTAGCTACGTTTTAACAGTGTCATCCTATGCAGTGCATGTTTACTTGGAAGTAAGACACAATGTTCAAAGAGGCTTGCTTTCAAGTAAGTGTGTTCAGGATTACAGTCTAAATGTGGTCAAGAAGAGCAATTCATATTGAGATTGCTGAATTACAGAAACATGAGGTCGAGTGTTCATGGCCAAAGATTTCTGATGGGCACCAGACTGGGGAAAACTTTGAATGATAGCTGGTATAGCATAGTGGCTAAAATATAGTCCTATGCACATTTACCTGGAATTAAGCTCCAGTGAACAGAGTGGGACTTCCTTTGGGGGGAGGGGAATGCAGAGAATTGTGTTGCATGAATACTTATCAAGAAGGCGCTTTCAAATACCACCACAACTCAGTAGGGGGTCTTAGCCCCTGGGTACTTTATTGGAGCTGATGCTTTTTCTTTCTGAGTTGTAAGAACTGCTAAGATAATGTATGTGACATGAGAAGTATTTAATACTGAATATTCCAAATTACATGCACATTGGTCCAAATCCAGAGGAAGCTGGTTTCATTGCAATGATGGACATAAATTAGTTGCCCAGTTGATTTCAATGACATTTAAGCACAACAAACTTATTCTGAATTTGGACCACTAATATAATTTAGTGCAGGATTTTAAAGTAAAGTATAAAAGTGAAAACTGAAATCTCTTACAACCATCTCATAATAATATGTATTAAATGAGGTGGCTTTTTAAAAAAGTGTTTGACAGCTTGTATGACATACTTGACTTCAGGAATAATCTATTAATTAAATGTAAGTGGTGGCACCCATTAGATCCAAAAATATGACTGCTTCATCATTCAGAAGAACATGAAGAACATAAATTTTGAGAATTTAATTTAAATGTTTAGAGGGACTGAACAAGAACTGCTAATTTCTAAAAGCATATTTTAGGGCCTAGTGAATGGTCTTTAGCAGAATCTGATGCTGCTGTATGACTGTAGCTGAAGAATTGTGGACCTAATAATTTCTCTGGATAAGAGATCACTGAAAGTACCAAGTGTGTACAGTATATGAACAACATCATTATTATTATTATTATTATTATTATTATTAAATATTTTGTCCTTTAAGAGGGGAAAGGTATGGAAGACAAGTTAGATGTTGCAAAGCAAATAGTATCATTCACATTTTATGGTGCATGAGCATGGTGCTCTGTATAAGCAGCAGAACTGAAACATTCTCTGAATGGGTTAATAAAAGCAGGAAAAGAGCTTGCATGCAAGTAGAAAAGTTCTAGGAACAAGCCAAAATAAACCTTGTTTTTTCTAAAATGATCACAGCCACATGACATTATTCTTAAGACAGCAAAGATTGTCAGTATTTGCAATTAAAAAATAAACTTAAAACCAAAATGCTAGTTTAGCACATCTTATGCTAATGTTCCTGATATCATGTGGTATCTGACTAATACGCAGAGTAAACTGAATGAAATCAATGGACATAACTTAGCCTTGACTAACTTAAGTCCATTTTATTCAATGGACTCTGACTATGACTAAGTCAGATAACTCCCACAGCCTGCATATTTCTGAGAATATCCTCTTTCATTTAGTTATAGTGGCAATTTATAAATGCACTTGAGTTCCTGTGCTAGTCTACATCAAATTAAGCATCCATTACTCTTTGGGATGCATACTGCAGTGGCAACTACAGGGCACTGGATTCACAAATGGATTAGCATTGTTTGGGGGCGGCTACGTGCCTTTGCAATTCATCTAGTCCTGAAGCATATGGGGGCACCAGAATATTAGCTCAATGGGCACCCAATGGTTTTATTGTAAAGCAATCTAATGGTACAACCCATGCCTACAGTGCTTTAATGTAACATTTTAAGAAGAGTACATATGAATGTTAAAGCACTTTCAGCCACTTACAATGTTCTAACTGCCCTAGTGTGAAGGTACCTTAGAAGCATTTGGACTCCCATGGTTTTATCTTCTGTTAATATTTAGTGGTAGAAGTAATGGGAAACACACTTCACTAATGTAAAATGAAAGTTATGTGTTTTTAAAACAAATTCAACGGCTGGAACTTTGGGTTGGCGTGTTTCTTAATTCTGCTTTTTCATTGAAATGCACAACAATTTGTCCATATCAGTTCTCACTTGATCTAAATTAAACTAGCTATGTTTGTCTGGCTCACAATGGCAATAAAAAGAACAAAATAATTTTATTTCAAGAAAACAATGCATTCCTTACTCTATTTTTAGTTAATAGTTTAAATATAGTATACAATAAAAAGAAAATTTAGACAATACTGATCTTGATGGGTGTACACATATCAATTTTGTATTACTATAAGTTGGAACATTTTTCCCAAATTAAAGCTGTCTAAATTTTCATTCATGTGTCATTTCCCTAAGTATAAAGCTATTTTGTTCATTCCAACTCATGCATGTCATGTCCATCCACCAAATGCACAAATGCAAGCAAAAATGGAATAATAGGTTAGTGGAGTCATGGAATAGATGATGAAGTCTCCCAGGAAGGCCTTTCAGAATTCTGCAGTTCGCAAACCTCCAACCCAACTTAGTAGTGTGGGTGCAGGAATATTTCATATTCATCATCTTCTATGGATCAGCAGAGCAGCACAATAGTTTAAAATCCTGAACCTCCTTGTATTCGCTAGTCAGGAAATATCAATGCTTCCTATTACATAATAGGAAAAGATCCATGGGCATTCTCCAAATACAGTAAATGAGAGAAAGCTGCATATGAATTCTGTTCACAATATCTGTCTGCTCAGTGGATAACTTTACACATTTTCCCAAGCTGAAGAACAGTTCTGCTAAGGGTAAATCATCCATCACTACCAAAAATGACAACGTCACAATGTCTATTCTCTTCCCAAAGGTAATACAAAGATTGGGGGGGTGGGGGGTGGAATTCAGTGTATTTCTAGATGCTAAATCCAGTGTCACTCTAGAACTATTATTTTTATTGGAGGCAGTGAGAGATTTTACTTTCTTGGGCTCCATGATCACTGCAGATGGTGACAGCAGCCACGAAATTAAAAGACGCCTGCTTCTTGGGAGAAGGGCAATGACAGGCCTAGACAGCATCTTGAGAAGTAGAGACGTCACCTTGCCAACAAAGGTCCGTATAGTTAAAGCCATGGTTTTCCCAGTAGTGCTGTATGGAAGTGAGAGCTGGACCATAAAGAAGGCTGATCGCCGAAGAATTGATGCTTTTGAATTATGGTGCTGGAGAAGACTCTTGAGAGTCCCATGGACTGCAAGAAGATCAAACGCATCCATTCTTAATGAAATCAGCCCTGAGTGCTCACTGGAAGGACAGATCGTGAAGCTGAGGCTCCAGTACTTTGGCCACCTCATGAGAAGAGAAGACTCCCTGGAGAAGACACTGATGCTGGGAAAGATGGAGGGCACAAGGAGAAGGGGGCGACAGAGGATGAGATGGTTGGATAGTGTTCTCGAAGCCACAAACATGAGTCTGACCAAACTGCGGGAGGTAGTGGAGGACAGAGGTGCCTGGCGTGCTCTGGTCCATGGGGTCACGAAGAGTCGGACACGACTAAACGACTAAACAACAACAACAAATTTCTATACTACCCTTTATCCAAAGAACACAGGGAAGTGTACAATATAAAAACACAAAAATGCATACCATAATAACAACCAAAAACAACACCTCTCCAGTTTAAAATGCCATATATTGATTAATTAACCACCTCAGAATACCTTTTTAATCATGATACAGCACAGTTCCATGTTTGCTATACGAATGAAAGTTACTGACTACTAATGTAGTAATCAGTAATCAACAGGAGGAATATATGCAAAGGATGAAGGAATGTAGCCTAAACCAATGGTTCCCAACTTTCTTGAGTATGAGGAGCCCCTTTTTAACCCTTCCTCCAAATTTTGCTGACCCCCTGCTCCTGTTTGACCCTCCAGAGACACAACAGGAGTAGAGTGGGGTGGGTCTCTCTTAAAGCTCTTTGAAAAAAAAGTGGTATTTAAAGCAGCCTCCCTCTTCTTCTTTAAACATAACTCATTTAAAGGAGGGGAGAAGCTACTCCAATGGGACTTAAAGCGCCTGCCTTTTGAAGAAGCCTCCCCCCTCCCTTAAATGAGTGGACCCTCTAAGGGGCAGGTGCCCCCAGCTTGGGAACCATTGGCCTCTATACTATATCAATTATAGAGGGGCTCTCTAAACAATCTATAAGAAAACCTATCTGCACCAGAAAAATTGAATGCCATAAAAGAAAGAAGAAAATAAAAACAATTTTCAAAAACAATGCCATATGCCAACATAAAGTTAATTTAATTATTAGTTAAGCAAAATCTATCAATTATCAGGTGGGCCTTACTCGCATAAGATAGGTGTGATTGTTAGAACATTTTTAACAGATGTCTGTCCAGCTTCTGCTTGAATGTGTATATGAATCAGTAATACGAAGTTGCGTGGAGGATTGTTTTGACCCATAGATTCTTGGCCTCTTATTACTTTTATCTACCATATGAACATTACAATAACCATTGTGCAATGAAAGTAAAAAATAGTAACCAAACCTATTACACCATTTATTCAACTATATATATCAACCAAAATGTTGAACCTTCTTTTTCTTTCTTAAAACACCTAATCTATTTACCGGGCTCTAACAACGGTTAACAACTATCTCAGCACTCAACTGATGCCACTATGCATGATAACTGAATTCATCACAATCATTATTTTAAGAAACATAAAGTTGAATAATTAAAACATGCGAATGGCATATAAAAGAGAAATAAAATTGTTTTCTAGTTCTCTTAAAAAACACCTGTGCATGTTAGCAGCTTCCTTTTGGAGCAGCTACTGAAACACCTTTTCAAGAAGCATCAGCATTCTTACTAGCCTTCTCCCCCACCGTTCCTAGGTATTACTACAACACATGAAATGTCTTTCATTCATTCATTGAGAGCTTCCTCCTCCTGCATTTACAACCATTTTGCTTCATTTTTATTAAAGCTAAACAATCCAAGGTTGGTGGAACCTTCTGTACCCCTCTCCCGCACATACCCCCATCTAATTTTATGTCATTAACATTTTCTTCAGATGCTATAGTACCATAACACTTTGTGCCATTATATTCTACAGTTCCTTTTCCTCCGATGTCTTACTGTTAAATTTCTGTGTGTCTCCCAAAGCCATTTCTGCAACCATGATTGTACTCTACTGGATAGATTACATACAGCAGTAAGAACAAATCATGGCTATTCAGAATACACTGGTTTACGGAAGCTTTGCAGGTGGAAAATACAATGACAGGCAAATGATACAATCATAAATTCAAACACCATTTACATAGCTGTGTATAAGTCTTTGCCTATTATTGGAGCTGAGGCATGAAACTTTTGGAAATCAGTGATCAAAAATAGGCTTATGTTTCAGCCACATCCTTACAAGATGCAAATGGAGTGTAAACTGCAAGTGAATGAAAGGATTTGAATATGATTCTCTTCTCTATTCTTTCAGATACTGACCTTTTAGAGGTTTAAAAATGTTGCAACAATTTCTGCTATACTAATAAGGACAGATAACCTAAACAAATTCAAGTTTATTTAGAACTACAGCTTTCATTATAGCAACATTTTAAACACATTTTACTTTAGCAAGGAGTCTAGGATAAAAACATCTGGAGAATTTGTTGTTATGTGAAGCTATTTAATATACATTTTGATTAATGAATGTGTTATATCTCAACAGGATTAAACATAAATCATAATTGTTCAAAATTAATCTTATCAGCACAGAGATGCACTGTCGGGTGACATGATTTACCAATACTTAGGAGCTCTTGAGGAATGGAGAAAAGGGAACCAGAAAAAAGAGCAAGTTAGGAGAGAACTACCCAACTGAATCTGCATTAATCCAGGAACCACAAACATGACTGAATTCCTTACTCCATTTGCATAGTTTTCATATTGACTGACTACACAATCAATAGTTCTGTTATGATGCCAGATCACAAATGGACACATAACTTCTAGCTGTCCCAGTGCATCCCCTTCCTTTCACCATACTCTCTGAAACCACTTATTGGAAACAACTCTTTGTTTCCTTACTTTAATCCTTTCCCTAGTACAGTGGTACCTCGGGTTACATACGCTTCAGGTTACAGACTCCGCTAACCCAGAAATAGTGCTTCAGGTTAAGAACTTTGCTTCAGGATGAGAACAGAACTCGACCGCCGGCGGCACAGCAGCAGCAGGAGGCCCCATTAGCTAAAGTGGTGCCTCAGGTTAAGAACAGTTTCAGGTTAAGTACGGACCTCCGGAACGAATTAAGTACTTAACCCGAGGTACCACTGTACCATTTTTCAAATGAAAGTAGCACTGCCTCCTCCATTAAATCCTTCCCTTTTCAGCACTGTGATTCTGATCTGAACCTTACCTAGGTGGCCATAAGACAACAACATTCTAAGTTAGTATAAAAGGGGTTGGGAAGTTTCTCTATTTTCAGATAGCGCCTATATAATGCTTAGGCGATCGTGTTTCCTAGGTTCCCAACTGCAAGGACTACTGTACCCAAGACCTTCTGAAGTATTGCTCCTTGATCTACCACTTTCCCCTTTTGAACAGTGTGCCTTAAGCCACATCAGGTACAGTAACTTCATCCCAAAAGATGCACTCCTTCATTGTCTCCTAAGACAGATGGACGGCAACAAGCGTGCCTTCTAGCTTGCAAAATTCTTGCCTTGCACACCTTTCTGACTGCTCATGGTTCTGTACCTATATAGTTTGAGTAGTTTGCTCTTCCTGCTTGCAGCCTTGATCTATTACTTCCATTCATTCTTGCATCCCCCCAGATAATTTTGCCTTGGCTTGTCCTGAGCCACCTGTCCTGTTCATTTGGAATGGTTTTGATTCCCGTCTCTCCCTAGAACAGGAATGGGGAACCTGTGGCCCTCCAGATGTTTGGGGGCACAACTGCCATCAGCCTCAACTAGCATAGTCAGGGATGATGGGAGCTGTTTTCCAGCATCTGGAAGGCCACAGGTTTCTCATCCCTGCTCTACAACAATGCTTCCCAAACTTCAGAAGGTTCGCATTTATCACAGCACAGCAGCAATATTATTGTAGCACTTTTTTGTGTACTGATGAGTTATTTCAGTTTCCCTATCTTACATAGGTAAAATGTTGCATGGGTTGGTGACTTTGTCTGTTGCATGCCTTCTTAGAGGACCACTTCTGTATGTATACTTCTATCAGGTGCCCAAAAAGTGTAGAGAGGGGCCGAGCCAGAGTGTGAATTTTTTTTACATAACATTAACTGGTATTACTGCATAGAGGTATGGAGAAATTTTCAAATGAATCACTAAGAGTAACATAAACTGTCACAGGAAGAAAAGAAACAACACAACTTTCTAATAGCTAACCTCTGTTTCTTGTACAGTGATTATATATTGACTTTATGGAAACTTAAAAAGTGGAACTGTGTTTGATAGTGGACCCCTATAACTTTATTTAAAGCAAAAATTAGAAAGCGATCAAAACGTTTTATAGAGGAGAACAAGAATATAATGCTAAGCCTCTTAAAATTGCCTGAACTGTGAAATCAAGTAATGAACACTAGAAAAGGTTCTGTCAGCTGGAATCAAAACTTAGGCCAGTCAGCATTTTCACCTAAACCCTTATTACAGCAGGGCATTTGATTTTTCATCTCTACATTCTGTTCTGCCCAACAAATAAACCAACTTGACCTCTACCTGTTACTTTGAGAAGTCTGCCTATCATCTTTTAACTCGATCCTTTCCCCTCAAAGCCTTCTGAGCTACTCTGAATGAAAGGAGATGTCAAACCAGACGTGACTTTGATCATGTTTTTGGATCTGATGCTTGAGTCCTGTGTTTCCTTTACAAAAAGCAGCTGTTGGGGGCCCTGATCTGGTTGGAGAGTGGAACAAGGGAAATTTAGCTCTTTTCCCCATGCCATTTTCCATCTGAGAAGCACCGCACCTAAAGCAACTATTTGCTGCAAATTTTAAAATTAAGGTTTGAACAAAGAGTATCTATTCCCCCTTACCCATGCCACTTCCACACTGTTCTGGAAGGAAAGCAGATTTTTTTCCACGGTGTGTGAAAAGGGTTGCAGGGAGGAGAGGTAATCAGCAAAAGCTGCCTTGCTTCCCTTCCATGAGCATAACTCAACTCACTGGATCTATGCATCCGATCCAATGCCATTTAAAATAAGTAAATCAGGGCAAATGAAAGCCCCAGGTGTGTGGGGGGGGGGTAGGGAAAACAAAGATTAACCCTTCATGGACCCAAATCTATCTGGAAGCCCCCACTGCCATTGCCCCCACTTGTAACTAACAGAATGATAAATATATAAACAACCTTATGTAATACAGTGATTTTTTTAACCTAATATATCACGCAGCCACACAAATAAGTGACAATATGAAAAAATAAGAATGCTTTTCTCATATTAAATGGTACATCATACAAACCCAAAGAACTGTAGCTGTCACTACTACAAGTACGGTGTCCTGACAAAAGAAGTGTAAGAAGCTTTCTAACACAAAGGCATATCAGGAAAAGCTCTTTTCTGTAAAGTTGGAGTTTTCCTACTGATTAATGCTACATTCAACAAAAGAGACACTGTCTGCCTAATTACGTTAAATACTTATCTTCAGGGGATTAGCAAGGTGTTTCTGCTCAATGTCACTCTTCCTGACAACCTAATGATAGATCTGTTTACTTAAGAGAGCAATTAGTAATTTTTTTTACTGTTTTCTTAAATGCCTTCATATCATGAGAATATTTGATTAACACACTCCAGCTTATCTTACACTGAGAGAACATATTCCACATACTTCTTGCTCTTTCTTCAAAAGGAGCATGACTGCAGCTTGCAGTTATCTTCCAACACCCTCACATTCCACTTCACAAAGCCCAATGAAACCAATGCTGTATTTGTGTTTTAATCATTTTACTCTACGTCACAAAAAACTATTAACTAAAGTAAGAAACTAAAACACAAAAACAAGGAGAAATTCAGACTTCTTAAATGGCTCTAAAAAGACAATTGATGCCCCTGTTATTCAACAGGGTTAGCAGGATGTGTCCCAAACATGCAAACGACATCTTTTAAAAGGCACAGAGAATAAAAAAGAAGAGGTGCTTTATATTTTAAAAAGTGATTTATTTATCAAAACAAGACCTGCCCTGTAAATCTTGAGTGTGTATGACAAAGCCAATCTACGGGTAGAGTTCTTTTTATTGTGAGTTTGTATTTTATAATACTGAAGTGGTGCTTACATTTTATTTTCATGATTGTTGGCTGCCTTTGAGGGCCTGTTGGGCCAGAAAAGTCAGCTAAAAACATTTTGACAAATGTGCAAATAAATAGTGTAACTATGAGAAGTCTTACAATAAAATAGAAATTTAAATATAGGAGAATTCTGCTGCCAACACAGCTGATCTGAAAAGACATGTCATTGGGGTTCTATCGTACACTGTTTCTTGCTAATTATGAGAGAACCTTCTACATAAGCCGCAGGATGAAATTTGGGATTGTGTTTAAAACCACTTGTCTCAGCAGCAATCTAAGAAAAAATAGTGACTGTTTGCTTTTACTTTAGGATACTAAATTCAGCATTTTGAAGTGTAGCAAAGGACAAACAAGAAAGTATTTCAGATATCAGAGGCAGTATTCTTCAGCAATTTGCTGTCCTAAAATAAAGATGTACTTACATTCTGCTCTACCTGTAAGTTTTTCAATTGGTTTTCAAGGGTACCTGCATTGCAGTATTCCAGTGTGGAGCCCACAAGGGCAGCAGTGATTGTGACACAAGAACTGCATCAGCAAAAAGGGTCATAGACATTCAGCTAAATTTGTACTTCCAGGGAGGAGGCATGAGTAACTTTTTCCATCTCTTTCACAGCTGGCATTGAAATAGGTTACAAAAGCAGCATCTCTTTGGACCGGCCATATGGATAGTTGTATGTTAAAGGTTTGATGGAACAAGGACACCTAGGCTATTACGCTCAGCTGAAACGTGGCAATAAATCACAACACCATAATGAGGTTTAATTATTTCAATGGATTACAATACATGCTGGACTATCTTGAAATATATCTATACCTAGGGCTGTTTTTCAGGGGAAACTCACAGGTAGTCAGTTTCGGCACCTCTCAGGTGGGTGCCAGTGCCATTCTAAGAGAACGAGGGAGGCGTTCGTGGGTAAGTTCCAGCACCTCTTTTTCTAGAAAAACAGCACTGTCTATAACTATTTATTGAATTCATTACTTTTTTAATGGTAAAGGAGTACGTAAGCAACTATGGAGCCAGGTGTGCAGGAAAATAAAAGTTAAAATGAAATATTATTATGGAACATAGGTTGTTATGGGCACATTTAAAAATATTGAAGATAAAAGAAAACACTTCTGTGTTTTCTTATTGCAAATCTTGTACTACATTAAAAAGGTGAGAACTTTATTGCAATTGGTCACAAAACAGAAAATTTGTGCCAAGTTTCTTCCCAGCCTTTTGTCCTACTCTTCCTCCATTATTAAAACCCTTTTCTTTTTCTACTCTAGGGGTGTGGAACCTCAGGCCTGGAGCAGGGGGATTGTGACACACCAGGCCTTGGCCTCTGTCCCTCGGACGTCTCCCTACACCCCACCCCACACTGGCCCTGCTTTAACCCCCAAGTGTTTTTGCCTGCCTGGAGTGTGTCCCTGAACTCTGATAACGCCTCTTGCTCACCTGGATAGAGAATAAAATCAAGCACTGTGTGAAATTAAGCTACTGTACAATTGTAAAGTTTACATTGTTGCTCCACCCACTTTTGCCCCTGGCCCCGCCCACCATTCATGTGACCATCAGAAGGTTGTTCTGAAGAGAATGTGGTCTTTGGTCTGAAAAAGGTTCCTCAGCCATGTTCTACTGAACTGGAGCTGTTGCAGGTATGCTTCCATTTAATTTCTTTTCTAATGTCAGTTTCCTGGCTACTTAATTATTATGGAACCCAGATTCTTCCTGATCCCCTTCTGAAAAGACAAACTTTACAGCACATGGTACCTAATACACTGGATTGTGCAAGGGACCAATTGTAGCATTATAATGGCTGCTATCTCTGACTCCAAGCCCACAAATCTGCCCCAATCCAGCTATAAAGAAATGTATGATGTGGGGGGATACATCTCTTTGTGGATCATGTAAAGGTAAAGGTAAAGGGACCCCTGACCATTAGATCCAGTTGTGACCGACTCTGGGGTTGTGGTGCTCATCTCGCTTTATTGGCCGAGGGAGCCGGCGTACAGCTTCCAGGTCATGTGGCTAGCATGACTAAGCCACTTCTGGCGAACCAGAGCAGCGCACGGAAACGCCATTTACCTTCCTGCCAGAGGGGTACCTATTTATCTACTTGCACTGTGACATGCTTTGGAACTGCTAGGTTGGCAGGAGCAGGGACCGAGCAATGGGAGCTCACCACGTCGCGGGGATTCGAACCGCCAACCTTCTGATCAGCAAGTCCTAGGCTCGGTGGTTTAACCCACAGCGCCACCCATGTCCCTTATGGATCATGAACCTCTCCCAAATGTGTATCTGCTTATTTGAGTGTGGATGCTTTCTATCTATACTGCATTTCATCCAATGGGATGAGTATTTTAATGTTCTGTTGCAACAGTTCATGTGTTGCATTTTACTAGAACTCAAACCAATACATTCAAGTTACAGAAAAGGAGATTCTGACTAAACATCAGGAAGAAATTTCTGACAGTTAACAGCTGTTTGGCAGTGGAACAGACTCTTTTGGAAGAAGGTAGACTCTCCTTCCTTGGAAGTTTTTAAGTAGAGGTTGGATAGCCATCTGTCATGGATGCTTTAGTTGCAGGGGTTGGACTAGATGACCCTCAGGATCCCTTCCAACTCTACAATTCTATGAACATCTGGTGGGTTCTTTATTTGGGGATCACAAAAGGTCTCTTTGGGAGGCCAGTGTTGCCTCGGAGGCAACAGCAACCTAGCTTTGATGATTAAAAGAAAATAGACAAATTTAAATAAGGTAGGGTGTTATCAGTGGACAAATGTCCAATAACAGAGGTAGTATACCTCTGAATACAAAATGCTGTGGGCAGCAGAGGACACTCATGGCTTCCTTGTCAGCTTGAGAAGCTATATAGCATGCAGTTGTTGCACACTGAATACAGGACTAGAAGGCCTATGGCCTGACCCTGGAACAAATACCACAATGGAAAGAAAGTTTCTGCAGCACTACTCTGATAAAGTGAGAAGCTGGCAATGCACCTATCTTTACACCAGGTCCACACTGCCCTGGTAGTTTGGGCAATGCTAGCATGAGAAGGTGACGTATGGAAGTGAGAGCTGGACCATAAAGAAAGCTGATTGCCCCAAAATTGATGCTTTTGACTCTTGAGGGTCCCATGGACTGCAAGATGATCAAACCATTCAAATCCATTCTTAAGGAAATCAGCCCTGAGTGCTCACTGGAAGGACAGATCCTGAAGCTGAGGCTCCAATACTTTGGCCACCTCATGAGAAAAGAAGACTCCCTGGAAAAGACCCTGATGTTGGGAAAGATGGAGAGAACAAGGAGAAGGGGACGACAGAGGACGAGATGGTTGGACAGTGTTCTCGAAGCTACCAGCATGAGTTTGACCAAACTGCGGGAGGCAGTGGAAGACAGGAGTGCCTGGCGTGCTCTGGTGCAAGAGGTCACAAAGAATCAGACACGACTAAACGACTAAACAACAACAACAAAGCATGGGAAGGAGCCACTGCATGGACTCCTCCTACAGTACTAGGGACTTCCAATGTCACTGAGGTGGTATGGGAAGGACACATACTAGAATGAGTGTCATACTACTAAGGTAATAATGGAAGAGACCCAAAGATCGAGGAAAGCCAAGAAGACACTGTCCAATATAATAATAAAAAAAGATGGATGCAATTTTCAGACAGTTCTTCCCTCTATAACTTCTGTGGTACTAAGGCAATAATGTCAATGAAACAGATTATTGTCACAGATAATGGTCACCAGCTCCTTCATAAATTGCAGAAGAAAGAGAGACATATTGATCCAACGGTCACTTTCTGTCATCGTGTCTACGTCTATTACAGCAAATGAAGGGTATTTAATTATTTTACTTAATGGCTACAATGGAAAAAGACTATGATTGTGCCTCAAGTACCTCTATTGACCTGCTGCATTTTTTGTAGCATCATATTCATTAATAGATTTTTGTTGGCTGCAGCCTGTTGGATATAACAGAAGTGAGGCTCTGTAAAAGTAGACAGTGTACAAAAAGAAATACATCATCATGGATTTCAGCAATGATTCTCTAAGCTCTGTATAATATATCTGACTAAAGTCAGTTCAACTAGTGCTTCTAGTAGCTACCAGTTGGACACATAAAGAAACAGAAAAAAGTTAACACGGCAGTCAGGAATATATGGTGCGGAAGAACTATGAGCTCCTCCTGTTCCTGTGCAGATACCAACACCTACTCCAGAGGGTGAAGACAACAGTACAGCATTACATCTTAGTGCATATCCATTATGCAAGCATCTTAATCAGCCTACAATGTTTTTTTCAAGATATGTATGTTTTGGAGTGCCATGACTAGCTTTTTATAACCTCTTTCCACACAGCAATTGATATAGATCAGGGGGGTCCAATTGGCCAACCGCGAAGGTCCACAGCTTTAGTAATCTCCCCCCTAAAAGAAGCTCAACAACTCTGGGAGGCTCCCCTCAAAACAAAGCTCAACAACTTTAACCTGGACCCCTAAAAAAGCTCAGCAACTTAGATTATCTTCCTACGAAATTTTCTGTTTTCAAAAACTAGCTATACTGACCGCAGTAAGCAAAGACCCTATGTTGGTGAGTTGCACAGAGGAAATATAAGCAAAGGGGGGAATTGTTTTTCAACATGCTCTGTGCTTTTATCATTGCTTGCATCCCAATTCTTGCAAGTAAAAAACATTGGCTCTGATAACCGACCACTGGGTCCTCTCCCCGTCAGCTGGCATTCCAGCAGGCTACTTTAGTGGGGGAGATGGACAGCAGGGCTCATACAATCAGATCCTCCTGAACTGCTTCCATTCCAGCTAACCATTACAGGAGCTACTATATAACATGTATGTTTGCTATTTTCCTCTTCCATTCCCACCCCCCTTTCCTTTTGTGTTGTGCCTTTTATATTGTAAGCTTGCAGACAAGGGACTATAGTATTTCAGTTGGTTTGGCAGCCTTTTTTGGCTGAAGAATGGGGTAAAAATTATCTAGATAAATAAATAAATACATGTTTGTGCTGTATTGATGACAAATCCAATAGCAGTGCAGCATTCTGAGATTGTAGATAAGAAACCAATCACTCAGAGTGTGAAAAAGAGATCTTTAATGTGCTAACACAGCTATCCTCTTTCATGTAGTAGCAGTTGAGACTAATGCATTGTGATCTCAAGGTCCTAGTGAGCGTGCTCTTGAAAATGTATTAAATGTTTAGTAGCAAAGTATCCACGTTGCCTCCACACTGGACACTCACTTTTTACATGCTCCTCCCATGTTTTTCCTGTTCAGCTTCTCGTCTCCTCCTTCCCTGCACCCAAGTGCAGAATATGTGATTATTACAGTGGTGTGAGAAATGTGTAAGACAGTTTGAGGAAAAGAAAGGACAAACAATCCAGAACAACACATTTGATAAAGCGTGTTCTCCTTCATGGAGAGCACATGTTGCAGTGGGGTTTAGCAGGACACCCCCTTTGGGTTGCTGGGTGGGACCGTTTAGACGGCCAGGCTTGTGATTGGGCTATGTTGGATTGTTGGGGAAATTTTGATGTTGCCAATTTGTGGGATGGACCAAGGGTTTTATATACTGAGCACGCAGCATTGAGCGTTCTCTTTCGCTGTGTGCACCGGATCACCCGCCCACCCTCCCTAATTTAGGGCTTTTGCATTTGACCTTACTATGCCTGTCATGGGGCCATCTGCTTTTGGGGCAGGGGCCTGGTAAGAATTTTGTCCATTTGGCTGATTGGCTGGTACCATTTGGTTTTTCCCTACTGCGTAGCAAATCGTCACAACTTGTAAGGTTCCGTTTGGCATTGGTTAAAATGGTGGAGGGGTAAGGGTTGGCTGTGCATGCCCCTCCAATGCTGCTGCTGCAAGGGAATTCCGTTAAAGGAATCCAGGGGCTCGCCATGCTTTCGTCCGAATCCCTAGTGTGGGGCTTCGGCAGCGCAAGCCCCTGGGAGCATGCGGGGAGAGGTGAGGGTCTGGTGCCCAGCTCCATTTTCTCCCCAAAATGTTTTCCCTTACTGGCTTTCGCAGGGTTGCGGAAGTCAGTTCTGTCCCTGGGCGGGGTCAGATAGTCGTAACCAGTGCCTAAGCAACCACTCACATTTATGTATTTTAATAAAGTTGTGGCCAAAATTATGCCAAAAACTTTAAACAAAAATTCGGTGTGAATTGTGCTTTATTTTGGGGGGTGGCTTGGGGACCTCGACACGCAATGGGTATCTATCATGAATTCTTATTTCATCTTTGGAATTCCATCCCAGTTTCATGAGCCTTGTATCACAGTCTCTTTTATATCCACTGCTGCTCATCTGGGGACCAGAGCCTAACAGAATTTAAAACAACTTTCTTCCCATCAGGTTCAAAGCTTGAAATTCAAAAATAAACTGGGGGGAAATGTTAAGAGAGTGGGAGGCCAGGTAACTCAACCAGTTATACCCTTGTGCTGCTATCAAATAACAAAGGGTTTTAAAAAAATATATTAATTTTTTTAAAAAAACCATAATTTTAATCAGCACTGTCAGCTCACTATTTTGTGGGCTTAAAGCCTCACAAAAATATTAATCTGTGGTGAGAAATAGTGAGAGAAGATTATTAATTCTAAGGTTAAATATCTAGCAGCCCGTTTGACCTATATATCAATTTAAAGATATCTAAAGGAGAAGCCAGTACCTTACAGTATATGTCAGCCTTCAAAAGGGCCACATAAGTTAAAAAGGACATCACATCTGTGTTGGATTACAGAATGCAGTTAGAAAGAGAAAGAGAGAGAGAAAAGGAAAGGGGAAAGCAGAATGTTTTATATCATTCAGCTTCACGGAGTGCATTTGATCATGGCAGATTAAAATAAAACAAAATCCCAAAGCCAAGAGCTTTTAGGTGTATTTATGGCTGTATAACAGTTTATACTAGTTTAAAAATGGAGCCTATGCGGAATTGCACCAGAGTACAAACTCAAGCCTGACGCCGCTTGATTTCCTTACCAAGTATCCTCATTATCTCCTCTTTCCTTCGTTCTCCGTTAGCAAGAGTTATGTGATGAAAGTGCTGAGATAAAGTAATGGTAAGGAGGATACCGCAAGTGGTATTTGAAAAGCAGGAATAATTTACTACGTGTCTGCTTTGTTTTACTTCCCTGTGTCTTCCTGTGGTGAAAGGAAATTCATCTTTTCTGGCAGACTCCAGCCTTTTTAGGCCTGAGAGCTCCCCAAGCACACTGGAGTGCAGGTAAATGGATGTGAGTCTCCATGAGTACAGTATTAGGAGCAAGGATTTAATGCTGTGTTTTGCTTGGTCTATCATGCCCAAACTACAAATAAGGCAACACACACTTGTTTGCAAAAACTGCATCAGATGTAGCAGTAACCATAGGGCAGAACCCTTCCTTATGGGCATCTTGCCTGGAAGTTTACAGATGCATAATGCTTCAGCAGAGAAAAATGCAGTGATTGGAGTGTGAAACTTTGATTCTAACAGTGTTACTGCATGTGACATGGAGATAGGGGCTGAATATGTAGATACATGAACAGGAATTGCTGGTAGTCATGTTGATCTTCTCAGCATGGTGCCATCTACATAATTTCTCCAATATTATGCATGTATTTGCTACAGGTTACAGCTCTGTGGTTTTGAGGTAGCCTTGAATATAGGTATGTTGGCCATTGGATCAGAGCCAAAACACTAGCTTCCTGGCAGTAGCATGTCTGCTACAGTGTTCCTGTACAGCCCCTAAGATCCAGGCTACCTCCACCACCCATAAGCAACACCTATGGGAGTTTCCCCTATAATGCAGTTTCCATCATCCCAAACTATTGGTCATGCTGGCTGGGGAGTTCAATAGTATCCAGAAGTTCCCCATTCCAGCCTAGAATATGAAACTGAAATAATCTTAAGACATATATGACTTGGTGAAAAGCAAGCTGCCTGAGAATGAATGGGATTTTTAACTTCCTTTCTAAGAGAAATTGGGAAAGCACTTTAGCTTATCCAATATTTTATATGGTTTTGTTAAAGTAAGTGGAAACTTTTTCATACCTGTGAACTCTGCCTGCCCAAGAAAACAGCTGTAAATGTCTTATGTCGCTTTTGCCAAAGTGAGGATGGGGGCTGGGTGACTTCTGCTAAATCATTTTTGCCAAACTGAGCAGTTAGTTTAGATTTCATCACTCTTCTAGAATGCATCCTACCATCTCTACATGCTAAAACTTCTGATACTCTTTTGTATCATTAGCTCTTCCCTTCTTTTATCCCTTTTTCAGCAACTCCACTTTCATGACTAGAAATTTGCCAAGTCGCTTTCTTCCGGCAACCCATTTCACCTTATTCTTTTCTTTTCCCCCTGCATTATGAAACAAAGGCACTACAGTGGTACCTCGGGTTACATACACTTCAGTTTACAGGCATTTCAGGTTACAGACTCCGATAACCCAGAAATAGTACCTCGGGTTAAGAACTTTGCTTCAGGATGAGAACAGAAATTGTGCTCCAGCAGCACGGCGACAGCAGGAGGCCCCATTAGCTAAAGTGGTGCTTCAGGTTAAGAACAGTTTCAGGTTAAGAATGGACCTCCGGAACGAATTAAGATCTTAACCCGAGGTACCACTGTATAGTATTCCTTCCTGTTCTTCTAAACAGCAGTGCTCTTCCTTAAGCCCAACCACTCATCTTTACATTCCCTCCATCTTTTACTATTAACACATTATTATTTTTATTACTACTACTACTAGTAATACTTTGAATTACCCACCCTTTACCCCATGTTTTCAGAGAGGGTAACTGCAATTTAAGAACTTAGACCTTGCCACAGTACATGGCAAGATCTAAGTTCTTTAGTTCTCTCCGTATTGTTGGCCTAAGAGATTGAAACTGCTTCATGAGAATGGAGTAGCACCAGAGTCCATTGGCACATTTACAAACAGCAGAAACTGTTTTGGACACCACATACACACACCACAATCAAGAACACAATGCTACCTAGCCTATTGGCTACAACAGAATACTTCTCCCAAGTCTAATTTCAGTTGGGGAGGGGACTCTACAGGCACAAAGGAAGGCCTCTGTGACTGCACATGCACCCATGGATACCATATTAGCAAGCCCTGGTTTAATACAATGGACTGCTTTGACAAGTTTTTATTAGAATGACTGTCTTTTAGCTTGCTTGCTCACAAATTCAAAACCAACATCTTTATTTCAGAATTGTGTGCAAATTAGAAATAACAATAACAAAATAATCACTTAGAACAAAAATCAAGGGGCCTTTTGTCCATAAGCTGCAATTATACTTTAAAAAGTAATAATATAATTTCCTTTAAGAGGCAAAAGATTTTGTGACAAGTGGTAAGATATTTATGTAGCAGGAGACACAAGAAAAGTTAAGCCAAAAGGATGACTTAAAAAGTAACTAACAAATCCAGAAGTGGAACAACAGTATCAATGGTACATAGAAAGACTTCATTCAAACTTTCCAACATTTAAATCGACAAAACAACCTCTCCTGCAATGCCATTAAAAAGCCATTACAGAATAAAATCAATTCACGTTAACAATAGTTTGAAAGGGTCTCCCACCTGTCATTTTACAACATAATATAAATTGCAGGATGCCACTCTTTGGAGGCAAGCCAACCTAATTTTCAGTAATATTTTGGAATAAGGAAGCCTTGAGAGTCACGGAAACCTAATGCAACACTACAAATGCTTGCCTAAAATACTGGAATGAATATTACCAAAATATTTACAGCTGCAGAAGCACTCAACTTCTGTAATCTCACACACATTACCTCGTATATTAAATCTGAAATGCAGTCTAATAATTTTTAAATAAATACATACATGGAAGATAGCTTTGAAGTCCTAAAAAGCCACCTGAGTGACTCTATTTACCTGGCTCCACTTCATGCCATCCACTTGACTGGCTACCACTTCCTGGAGACCGCCCTTGGCTTGTATAAAATGGCTCTTCACCAGGACTGTCCATTTCATCCTCTACAGATTTGAGGCGCTTTGTAGAGCTGGAATTGAAGGAAACACACACAGAGAGAGACATTAATGCAAGAGCTAAAGTGAGACAAAATGTCAGGCTGCATTTTAGAGTTGCAGCTCTGGAGAACTTCCTTGCTCTGAAGCAGAGATGATGCAGCTACTCTGCTTCTTCTGCCCTGTTAATCTTCTGTCTCCCTTGAGTGCTTTGCTCCACCCTTCCAGCCCTGTGCTTTGGAACAAAAGTCAACTCCTGCTTTCTACTAGCAGGATGTGCTCAGAGGCCTGTAGAGGTCTGGGAGAGAAGGTAAGGTATACTAGCTGAAAACTTGTTGGTGTTTTCAGTTCCATTTGCCTTTTGGTGGCATGCGGAAACTCCAGGCCAACAATCCCACTTCCTCTACAGTCTAGCCCATAATCAATCATATTTATTTTGGAGACGGCGGACAAAGAAATGTAAGAGGATGAGAGCTTAAGCATGTGTGCGTATATGTGCAAGAGTGTCTCCCCATAGTTTGTCACACCAGAGCCTAAGTGAACAGGGTGTTCAAACGTAGTATTCAATTTGTAAAGGCCAACAGTACAGATGCTCAGTGTGTGAAAAGGGACACTATGCATGTACATGCCTGTGGAGCTCATCCATGTAAGGTGGGGATCCTGATTGCCTCAAGATCTCCTCTTGCATAGAGGAACTGTATGTATGTATGTATGTATGTATGTATGTTGGTATGTACATAGAAGTCCTCACGAGAGGATGGAGGAGGATGTGGCCACAGGGTGCAGGAGGCGGGTTGCCTGAACTCTGCTTATGTCACTTCCAGCTGCAAAGGTAAAGTATTTTAGAGCAGGTTGTATAGTCCAATCATTTCCATCCTTCTTAAGGATTCAGCTTTAGCAATAACTTGTTTGCACGTTGGCCCCATTTTCATTTTTATTTTTACAAAGCTTCAGTGGTATGGGAGGAGGAGAATTGTTTTGACATTTATTCCATGAAGAAGTTTAATTTCATAGCTACTCTGTAAAAACACCATGTACAAAGTATTGCAGGTTGGAGTGCTCTCCTTTAGGGTTCCAGCCAGCCAGCTATTTCTTCGCCCCATTTCATTTCTTTCCCACTCCTCTAGCCTCGTTTCCATTCCTGTCTGCCCCAAAGTCAGTTAAGCTGCTCATAGCAAGCTCAGTCCTCATTGAACTATGTAGCTCTGGCCCAAAAATGCCTTGAGTCTGCTGGCACTTCCCTCTTGTCTGTTGCTAGTGTGAATTTCAGTACGTAAGGATCCACTTATGAGGTTACTGTTAGTCTATGCAACAACTGTAACAGCAGGAACTACTACAACAATTACAGCAGCAGCAGCAGCAGCAGCAGCAGCAGCAGCAGCAGCAGCAGCAGCAGCTACAAGTAAGATTTTCCATTCCATTTTAACATGGACTGGTCTTTTACGTGGAACAAAGTCATTACGTGATCATTATGAGTAAGGTTTTATAGTTCTCCCTCTCTTTCACATTAACAAACCATCACAGAATAGAACTGGATAAGCAAAGCAAATTCTGTGGGAAATGAGGAAAAGATTGAGAGAACAAATTTGACATAAAGGCAGCTTCTTTGGGGAGCCAGAAAAGTGCTTTGAGGATTTTGCTAAATAGTGTGGCTAGGCAAGGAAATCATTGCTTGGAGATTATACTCTCTCTCTCTCTCTCTCTTAGCAATTCCGAATTCACTTCATAAGCCAAAAAGATTTTTAACTTGAGCGATGCAGAGGTGAAACGCAGAAAGACTGTTACTCATCACTTGCCACATACATTCCTCCCTCATGTAACATTCAAGCAAAGCCTGAAAGGAAAGATAACCCTTATGCTGAGCTCTGAAGGTCAGTCGACTCGGACTCTGGCAGAGTAATGTGGGGAATTGCAGAGCCAGGAGCCCTCGGCTTCTTGAGCTATAGTATGAGGAGCAGACTGCGGCTGGGAGGAAAAATGTCCTATTGAATTCACTTTCCAAGACAGGGTCAGCAGATATTACATCTATTGTCAGCTTTATAGAGTCTATTGCACATTTCTATGTACAAGGAAGCAGAAACTCCCAAGGGTAAGCTACCTGACTAAACGTCCTATTCAGTGAGCCAGAGAAGGCTGTTTTCTGTATCAGAGATCTATTGCATTTGGATGGTGGTGGTAATAAACTGCCATAATTCCTCTCAGGCGGAAGTCTTTATAGAGATAATTCACACTGAGTCTTCTTGGATTTTGCCACAGTAAGGATTTTCTTATTTGATGTTTGAAGCAAGATCTCTGTGGTATCAGAAGATACTAGAACTTGTATCTGAGAATAAAGTTTGCCTCTTTCTTCATTGTGCCTCCTATTTTAGACCCTTTGTTTACTGATACCCATGGAAGTCTATCCATGTATGAAGAAAAGTAGCTACAGTGGCTGTGTTTGGATGGGATCATAAACCATGGGTTATTGTGATGGGAATGAATTTATGCATGCCTCAGGCTCACACATGCCCTGTATCCATCCACTATGGATGAGCGGGGGCAATAAGACACTTTTCTATTAATTTTAGATTATTCAAACCTGAAAATGTGTAGTTGCTACCAATCTGTTCCTGGTCACCATGCCAGAGAAGGAGGGAAGGATAAGCCTTGCATGGGGTTTGTTCACACTGTTATGAACAGCTGAGGTGCAGGAGAGTGGGGGAGGGGTCAATCCTGCTCAATTTGGGTACATGGGAGAGTTCCCAAACCCAGCCCTAAGCAGGTTGGAAACTGCTTCCTTGAGACTTCACAGCACTGAATCATCTGGTGTCATTGTGATGCCAGGTGACTGACAGGTAGGCGGCCCTACCCACTTGCTAAATTTGACTCATGATAAGGATCTGGCTCATGGAGCCAACAAGGTTCCCCACTGCTTTGGAACTAACAATTTATCATTACTCCCAAATGCAATAAACTAAGACACTTATTTTTCAAAACATTAAAATCAAGATTCTTAATATTCTGCCCATAGTCCAGGAATGCAAAAAAAAAAAAAGTATGTCAGAGCCTGATCAAGGCATTTTAAATGTCGACACAATACATTTTTGCCTACAGTATGGTCATTGCCTTGATAATCTCCCCAGCACTACAGTCTTAAGCTTATGTACTTACAAGTAAATATTAGCATAATCAATCGGAACATACTTTCATATAAAAATGTTTAGCTGTAAATAGCAAAGCTGTACTGTAAGTGTTAAGACATTTAAGGAGAAGTAACCTATGTGAGAGAAAAACCCAAATATATTGTGCAGTTATTAACTACTGGTGTTGTTTATAATTAGCTTCTTATCTGTGTAAGGTATTTGTAGAAGCATACAAGAGTGACAACTGAGTTTTACTTTTAAGTACCATTAATAACCTGTCTATTCCACCAGTCCTGTAATGGAAACAAGTATAGCCTGATAAATGAATGATAATTGCCCAGTGCATTCACAAAAATGCCAAATTTGCAAATAAATATGCTGATTACTTCTATATAATAATCAGTTTATTTGCCAACTTTCAGAATTTTGACTAAGTAAATAGTATATTCTCTTAGTCATCACAAGTTATTAACCATACAGAGGTGTACTTGTAGAAAGTAAGCACAAACTCTTCATATTAGCTATAGGTGTCAATATATTTTTAAAAATCTGACTGCAGCTGAGCAGAACCAAGGCTACTTCACACTACATTATTTTACATATCAATTCCGTGTAGGAGCAATTGGGTGCTCTGTCATGTGTAAACAATCCACATGCTTATCTCTGCTGAGTGTAACACATAGTGGTAAGATGCAGTACGCCAGAATAACCTATGTGAATAACTATATAAGCACATGTGTATTTAATATCCTTTATCGGCTTGCACACATTACCCAACAGTGAAGTAATATCTTCGAAGGAAATGATCAAAAGTGGCAAGAACCATGGTAAAGAGAGAGACACGTTTGCTAAGGTTCTGAAGGAAAGAGCTGGCCAAGGTCTAATGGAGAGCTGGCAATCACTTGACTAAGGCCCAGATCATGCAAGGTGCAGAATTTGTACTGGCATTGTTGAAATTACCAAAGTTGTATGGGAAGTTGCCTCCAACAAACAGCTAACCCCATGGAACTGCCTCTGCACTGTTGTGTTTCAAGCAGCAATCACACTGCTATTAGCACATCTAAATTAAATTGGGTCTAATCCAGGAATACTCAGTTTGTGAACAACTGCTCAAGTGGCTGGTTGGGTGAGAACACGTCTAATGGAACTGAGAAGGCCATGCAAATGCATAGCCATTTGGTTACAAACCTATTCAAGGGATCTGTTGGACTTTTATCATTCTTTTTTATGTACAAAAATGAGCCCAACAGAGTAGTCATGACTTTCATTGACAAACCATGTAACATTATCATGTGGAATGTCACTCCACTATCTGAGCCCTGGATAGCTGTTATAAGTAATATCACAGCATAATGTTTGGTTATTGCAGCAAGCGGACCCTTCTGAAGTAAACTGGTATTAGAAAATATAATTAATGATCAGTCTGTGAGTGCTTAGAAAAAGATACTCTGATTATTAGGATCCAACATGCAGATGACACCAGATTGGGATAGGAAGCCAATGTTGCTGAAGATTTGGGATTCAATAATACTTTAACAGATTGGAGAACTGGGCCAAGACTAACAAAATGAATTTCAACAGGGACAAATTTGAGGTTCTACACTTACGCAGGAAGAACTAGTTGCACCAATACAAGATGGGGGACATCTGGTTTACCAGTAGTACATGTGAAAAAGGTATATAGATGTCATGATAGACCACAAGCTTAACATGAGTCAACAGTGTGATGCAACGACAACAAAAAGCAAATGCTATTCTAGACTGCATCAACAAAAGTATAATGTCCCGCTTTATGTTGCCTTGATCAGACCACGCCTGGAATACTGTCCCCAGTTCTGGGCACCATAATTTTAAAAGGATATTTGTTCTAACAGGGTTTGGGGAAACTGAGTGGACCTGAGGGATAGCTCAGTTAGTAGAGCATGAGACTCCTAATTTCAGGACTGTGGGTTCAAGAGCCATATTGGGTGAAAGATTCCTATATTGCAGGGCGTCGGAATAGATGACCCTAGTGGTATCTTCCAACTCTACAAGTCTGTGATTCTGCTTTTAATGAAAGGGCTGGTGCTGAACTGTTTTTATTGTAACTACTTGTATGGTTTTAATTGATGTTTAGTATGTGTGTGTGTAGATAGATGGATGGATGGATAGATGATAGATAGATAGATAGACAGACAGACAGATATAGTTATAATTCTATCAATGTTTAATTATTTTTTTCTACATTGTTAGCTTTTTAAAAAATCTGTAAGCCACCTTAAGTCCCTGTCAGGGATAAAGGCATGGTATAAATAATAAATAAATAAACTGTAAAGATATATTACTTCTTATACAATAGGTTGCATTACGTTGCAAGAAAGGAGATTGAACAGCAGGATCCAGATAAATCAGTAAGGGCATTAACAGATAGACCAATGCAAGTTTGAGGAATTGCCCTTTAGAAATCAACTTACAGATAAAGCTTTAGGAATTTAGTGACTTAACCAAGCAGTTGATTTTTTTAGTCTGGGTTCCTAAAGTGTTGATTTTGAGGCTTAGATGCTAATTTGCAGCAAGGATATTTTTTATTTCATACTGTGGTCCTTTTCTTAAGCATCCATGAGATTGGATTTACAAGTATGCCCAAAGCCTGTTGCCATTTTGAATGATATTAATGATCCAGATTGATTTTTTTCTTTCAGCTAAAGTGGATCAGTCATTTGACAGGCATGATAAGAAATGGCTCCTTATTTACATCAACATTCAGCAGAAGAAAAATCTATTGTATAACTCTGCAAAGCGCGCCAGAGTGTATATGGGTGCCACTTTATTTTTACAAAGGATCAGTATCTCAGGCAGAATATGTCAGGCAACATAAGCACTAAATGACACCATTACTCATTTTGAAATGTCCATGTAGTCAGGGGGATTGAACCATAACCCAATATCATGCACAGATCAAATTACCTGGTAGAGGAAGTGCTTGGTAGGGATCTCCTCATTGCTCCTGGGCTCATGCTATAGTATGAGGAACTTTCCAAATCTGAGAGTGAGAAATTAGGCCCTGTTCCGGCAGCTATCGGTGCTGGGAAAACAAAGGAGAGGAAGTAAGTAAGTGATGTGGAAAAGGAATAATTACATTTCAAACATTCACTTTCACCTTAATGACCTACCAGCATGTAGGTAGTAAGGTATGAGTTAATTGGCACTGTAATCAGCAAGATTAAAAGTTCATTATGCAACTTTATGATTAAGGTCTTCTTTGAAGGTCTTTTACTGATGGCAAAGTCTGATTTTGTACCATCATGTATTTCAATGGCTTCAGAAATTGTAGGAATGCTTCTTCTTCTTGTATCTGTTTCCTCATGTCTGGCATTACTGAGCACCTTAGCAATGTTCTCCCAAGCATTTCTCAATGTTTGCTGTCCTGTGCACATGATAAGGTCTTCCTTTGTTACATTTTTCTCTTGACTTTTACAAATGTGTGTAATGAACTAGTTTTTCACAAAGATATTACGAAGTCCTTTCTCTGCAGTGTTAAAAACAGAAGGTCATGAATCTCTTGCCATCAATAATATGGATCTGGTATCATCCACATAAGAAGTTACTAAAGGCCTTTCTAGAGATTTTTTTATTACGCAATAAATATGCAGCTGTTACTTGGTTGTTGTGGGGGATCCAAAGCCTTCTCTCACCTGTTGTAAAGAAACAGCATCCCCCCAACACTTAAACAACAATTATTATTTTTTGCTGCCATTATATGAACAGCTAGTGCAATAGTGAAACTGTAGAACCCTGTAATCCTGAACTCAGACTAGAATGAAGGGGAAGACACACTTCAATCTTGACATGGGTTCGGGGTAACAGGCAGAGAGGCAGCAGCTTCATCCTCTGCAATTCAGCAACTGCCTCCATGTGCTAGGAGGAATCACCAGGCAATCCCCAGCCAGGCAATAAACAGACAAGGCCAGGATGAGCCAGCTGGTGTTGCCACAGTTCACCCTCAACAGTAACTTTATGTATATTTTCTGTGCCAGTTATGGATTGATCTGGGGGAAAACGAGACAGCTCCTCTCCTCCCTTTCTAGGGGCTCCAGGAGTCTGTTAACTGCTTCATGACATCCTGTGGCATAAAATCAGAGCCATTCCCAAGAATGTATTACATGTCAGCAGACCACATCTCAGTTTTCAAAGTGTTATTTTATTTAAATCTCCATTTCCTCCAGGAGTTAAAAGCAATGTGTGCAATCTCCCCGTTTTTATCTTCGCTACCAGTGAGGTAGGTTAGGGTAAGATGCAACAATTGGCTCAAGCCCATCAAGTCAGCAATGGGTGTCAGTGGGTGCCATATACTTGTTTAGCCAGCGTGCAAAATGAACTGAACGGAGGCAAGTCATGTTGGATGTAATAGCCAAACCATAGTTAGGGCATTAGATCTAAGCCAGATTCCCAATTCTGGTTTCAAGGACAAGTGGAAACTATAGTTTGCTAATTTGGATCTAACAATGACCTAAGGTCTGCCAAACAAGGAAATCAGGGTTTGAATCAGAGTACACAAGGAAGCCAGGTGGAGGAAGCATGCAAGCCTAAGAATAGCCAAAACCATGGTTTGACACTGTGTATGAAGCAACTCATTGCCTGCATAAATGATTTGCATATGTGAAATATCAATGTACTACATTTCTCATACATCTAATACATTCAGCAAGTGGTAAGCAATCAAGGTTGATTTACATGTTCCTTTAGCGTGTCCATGGCCAACAAGGGCCATCTCTGTAGCTAACTGAGAAGAACTGGTTGGAGGATAGTCTTTAGCATACGCACCACTGGCGTGCAAAGATCCGCCTAGCGCCCCCAAATTTAGTTTAGCCACCCCCAATTTTTTTTTGGGGGGGGGGCAAACTCAAAGTTGTTGAACTTTTTCTGGGAATGGGGAAGCCAAAGTTGTTGACCTTTTTGGGGGGGAGGAAAATTGCTTGTCTGTAACAACGACACAGCGGAAATAACTGCTTTTGTTTCCTGACTCATTGGGAATATTTGACACTACGGAGTAACAGGGGCGTGGGGCGTGGATTTTCTCTCCATTGCTTTTCACTGCCGCCGATTAAGAGGCACCGGTATATAGTAATAATAATAATAATAATAATAATAATAATAATAATAATAATATCTTTATTGTCATTGCCCCCTCTCAGGGACAGCGAAATTACTCGACTGCTCCATAAAAACACTAATTAAAACAATACAGCATAGTACAGCAAGGAAGATTAGATGACTTTCAAAGTCCAGGCTTCCCATTCAGGGCTGAGATCGCTCTGGAGAAGAAGCTGTTCTTAAGACGGCTCGTTCTTGTCTTCATCGTCCTGTATCTCCGTCCCGACGGCAGGAGCTCGAAGAGACAGTGACCAGGATGCGATGGATCTTTTACTATGTCCAGTGCCTTCCTATGGCACCTTGTGGCATAAATCTGCTCTAAGGTGGAGAGTGGGCAGCCAACAATGCTCTCTGCTGCCTTAACAACTCTGCACAACCCCATCCTGTCCTGGGTAGTACAGCTTCCGTACCACACACAGTATAGTAGGTATACATTTGGTGCCCCCCAGGGTACATTTGGTACCCCCCAGAATTTGGTGCCAGGGTGCCCCACACCCCTTGCACCCCTGGGTAAAGACGGCCCTGACGGGTTGCCTTCTGTACAACTGTGACCGGGGCAGGAAACCTGGTGTCCTGTCGATGTTCTGAACCTCAATTCCCATCATCCCTGTTGAATGGCCACATGGGCTAGGCTGATGGGAGTTACAGAACAGTATAGTTGGAGGACATCAGGTTGCCAACCACCGCCTCTGTGCAATGCCACTTTAGCTGCATATGCACAAATGTCTGTTTGCAGTGCTAGGATTAAAGTGGTGCTATAAACATAACATTGCCTTATAGCAAGTCCATCCAGCCCAGTTGACAGTGTTTACTGGCAGAGGCTTTCTGGGGTCTTGGGCAGAGGTGCTTTCCAGCATTTATCAACTGAGAGCTTTCCACATGTAGAGTATGCAATATGCTAAACTGCAATCTTCAGCTGAGGAGCAACTATGTACTTAGTGTTTTACAGACTGCAGCTGAAGTACAAGAATAATGGGCAATACAAAGAACAAAATCCTCATACAGCTTACTTATATGGTTCTCATGTAAACTACGGCGTACTCTCAGCAGTGGTTTAAGGACAGCCACTGAACTGAGATGCATTGATAGCAATGCATTTTTAAAAGCACAGGATGGAAGGAGTGCAATGATATTAAAATGGGAGCCAGCCTTTAATGATCTTTGGAAGAAATTAACTTGGGAAATAATTTACAAGAACACTCTAAACTCATTTGCTGTCTTCCTTTAACTACAATATGCTTCCTGTGCAACGGGTGAATGAAACTTTAAAAAAACCCCAACCATTGTAAAATTAACTCATTTTATCAATTTGTGCTGTCTGCTAGAGTTTCCTGACAGCAGAGACAAGAGGCTGTAAAACTGATGAATTTGCATGGAAAAAGAAACCAGTGTAAGTAATTTGTGTAAAAGGTAACACGGACATGGACTGCTATAATTCAGACACCCTGCGGATAGCAAACTGCTGCAGTGTGAGCAGTTATGGGTTAGAAAAATGACCACACTGCAGTCAGTCTGACTTGAATGGAAATCAATCATAAAGGTACACTCTGCAGCATCCACTCTACAGTTTTAGCAGTCTTGGCCAAACTTATTTGTGCTTTTAAAAGCCTTTGCTTGATAAATTTTCATTCACACAAGACCTATGGAAGTCCAAACTGAAAGGTTAATAATGTCTTTTCGAAGCAGGTACATAGAAATCCTGCTCCCAAGCCACTATAATATTTATTAAACAGGATTATTGAAGACAGAAAGTGTGTGGAGGGGGGGATGATAAACAGCCCAAGTCTATGCATGTGTACTCAGAAGTAAGTCCTACTATATTCCTATGGTATTACTTTATTAATTTACTCCAATCAGCATCTGTTTCTCTGTGTTCTCATTTTACTAGGCTTAGCTCTCTTAAATCTAATTGTTCCTCATAAAGAAAATACTTTTGGAGATATACAGATATCAAGGGAGGCAGGTGGAGAAATACGTCTGCATGAACTTAGGCCAAATACAATGTGAGAAAGAGTAAGGACATGATAGGGAATAGCAACTCATGCTATAGGTAGTATTTGTATTGTTACTTTACAACATTTATGACAATTATATTTGTATCCCACCTTTCCTCTAAAGAGCTCAAGTTCTCCACCCCATTTTTTCCTCACAACAATCCTGTGAGCTAGTCTAGGCTGAGGGTGAGTGACTAACCCAAGGTCATCCAGCGAGTTTCATGTGGGAGTGGGAATTGGAAATTTGATCTCTCAGGTCCTAGTCCAACATACCTAACGCTACACCGTAACTTAATTGGAATTTAAGCACTTAAGTGCAACTTTTATTACATAGTACTAGACTCTTTTTGAAGAGATAGGTGGGATTGACCGTTTTTTCAATTGGCTTGTCTGGTTTTTCAGTTTTGGGGTTGTTTTCAGAAATAACAATAATAGTATTAATTCTATCCCAACCTTCCTTGCAAAGGAGTCCAGGGTGCAAACACCAAAGTGGTAAAAGACAACAACAACAACAGCAACAGCAACAACACCCATACAGCATATGCAATGGTTAGGGTTTATGGGAGTTGTAGCCCAACAACACTTGGAGTGGACACAGGTTTTCTATTACTGCCCCAGATGAACAGAACCTTTTCTATGGGTTCTGTCCTTTCCTCCTCTGCAAGACTCTAGTCTTGACCCCATCAGGCTCCAACCATGGGCTCAAAGAGTCACAGCTTCTCTTAAGAAACCTTGGAAAATCGGGATAGAAAATTCTTTATTTGTAGGTTCCTAAGCACCTCACTTAATTTTTGTGGTAAAAGACACATAACCTGCTTCATACTGTAGCATATGTGGAGAAGGTACGACTTCTGAAAGCAAAATACATTAATCAGAAGGTTCTCTTTATAGTTAAAATATGGGTGCTAGCCATACAGAGAACTAAGAATGAACGCTTTTCCTATTATGCAATAAAATGGTCCAGAATGTGCACATTTAAAAGGTTCTACAGAATTTTTAATAAGTGAAGCAGGATCATGGTAGGAGCAACCCAACGTCATAAACATTAGTAGCACTAGGAGAATTGTTAATTGATGGGATGAAATAGCTTCTCTCCTCTGTATTTGTGTGTTTAACTGGCAATAAAGGGCTTTGTGTACCCATTTTCAAGTTACTTGTCTTTGTAAGCACCATTTTTCAACTAATCATGTAAGGGACAAGGGAAGCCTGTATCCAGGTTGTGTTTAGAACTTGGTTAACTTTTTTCCATTCCCTGGGAAGAAAGGAGGCTGGGACTGCAAAGATGTGTGTTTTAACTCTGAGGC
The DNA here is from genome assembly GCF_027172205.1 of Podarcis raffonei. Taxonomy (NCBI): domain Eukaryota; kingdom Metazoa; phylum Chordata; class Lepidosauria; order Squamata; family Lacertidae; genus Podarcis; species Podarcis raffonei. The sequence continues at coordinate 39,724,905 of NC_070607.1, forward strand.
TGAAATACACAGTTGTCTGCTTTACCTTTTTGTGTTAAAGCTTACAAGGACAGACAAAATATCATAGTAGAAGAGGAGGCAAGGACGCTGGCCTTCTGCCATCGTAAGTCCATCTGCCAAATATGTCTATAGACCCATTATAGCTAGAAGGACTCAGCAGTTTCTTTTGCAGAAATGCTTCATTCTGGTTGCCCCCAAGGTGCAACTGAAATCTCTGGCTCAACTGAGCTAATCCCTCTTCCAGAGTGCAGAGGTTTCCACATGCTAGAGGTGGAAGGTACAAATAGGCATACGAAGAACTGGACCATTAAGTCAGCAATGATAATCTTCACTGATCCCACCATTTATTTATTTATTGTAGCCAGCATATAAACTGGCGGCAATATTTCAAAACTAGGAATCCCAATTTTCATTCTTTGGAATATGTTTTTGAAAGAGCAGGTTTGTAGGCTTTGTAGTTTTAAGGACATTTGAAAGAATGAAAGCAGTGCCACAGAAGATTCTAGCAATGGCTGTATGTTTTGTGACATGCATTAGTATCTGTCTCAAAAGCTTGGGTCAAAAAATCCTCTCCTTCATTTTATGATGTGAACCCTGGAGAACCTGTTTTAAGTATGCTCCTTTTACAAAGGAAGAATTCTGTTTTTAAAATCTAGTTTCTTTACTAAGTGGCATTTAGGGTAAGGAAGCTACACAGAAGATGTTATACCATAGGTAAAGGTAAAGGTACCCCTGCCCGTACGGGCCAGTCTTGCCAGACTCTAGGGTTGTGCGCCCATCTCACTCTATAGGCCGGGGGGCCAGCGCTGTCCGCAGACACTTCCGGGTCACATGGCCAGCGTGACAAGCTGCATCTGGCGAGCCAGCGCAGCACACGGAACGCCGTTTACCTTCCCGCTAGTAAGCGGTCCCTATTTATCTACTTGCACCCGGGGGTGCTTTCGAACTGCTAGGTTGGCAGGCGCTGGGACCGAGCAACGGGAGCGCACCCCGCCGCGGGGATTCGAACCGCCGACCTTTCGATCGGCAAGTCCTAGGCGCTGAGGCTTTAACCCACAGCGCCACCCGCGTCCCCCTGTTATACCATAGGACCATACTAAAATTCCATGTGTTCTCCAGCACAAAGACTCCAGAAACAACCATTGTCAAGACTAAGAAAGGATACTGAAATCGAGGGAGATATGTCTAAATGTTTTGCCTCGATTCCAACCCAATGAATAGGTCACCTGTACAAAGATCCCATTTGAAATGGATATCTGGACAAAATGAGCACACAGTAAGGTAGCTTTACTGAAGACTTAGTCTCTCCTTCAAACTCTCCTTTGATTGATGTGTGTAAAGTTTGTCTAACTGAACTAATGCTGCCTTGGGATCCAGTTTCAGCTGACTGGGTGGTCTGGTCACAAACCTTCCCTACACATGGGATACATTTCAATCACTGGGAGTGCCAGATGAATCTGCCTGAGTCACCCCAGTCCAAAGGTTCCAAAAAATATGCTACTATCAGTACTGTTAAATCTTTGCCATTTTATTAATAAAAATCATTGATATATGCAAATAAAGAAATAGCAAAAAAACAGTTTGAGTGTTTGTCTTATGTGATGCAATGATCAGAGGGAAGGACAAGACAAGCTCAAGTTCAAGTCCCCATTCAGCCAAGGAGCTGTCTGAATAAATGTTGGCCACTTGTCCCACCTCACAGGTTTGTTCTGAGGATCTGCATTTGAGTAGGAGACCCAAAGATATTTACCTGGAGCCATTTCTTTTGGAGAATTTTTTTTTAACCCAACCAGTATTTATTAATGCTTTAAATTATGTTTCATGGGGAACCATGTAGCTTTTATTTTTATACACAGTATTCCACCTTGTTATTTTTTATAGAAGTGTGGCTTATAAATTTGTATAATAATTACAAAAATGTCACTAATTCTGACTATTCCTTCTCTGCTGCATCCTACTCAGCACCAACAGCTAGACCCCTATGTCCTTAGCCCTACTGGGATGATGCTTTCATTTTATTTTTTATCCAATTAGAATGTTCATAAGCATTTCCTTAACACTTCAGCACCTGAGACAATGGCATCAGAGGGCTAATTTAAATCAGAAGAAGTCAGATCTCTTACAGTTAGCAGCTCAGGAGCTTTTAAAGGAAGGAGGCCATGTTTATATCAGTTTTGCTGTTGTTGTATTTACCTGTTTCACTGTGGCAAGTTGGCAAAAGCACCCTTTTCTGGAAATCGACGTGATCTGTGCTCTAATTAGGCACTTACTTAATCTCTTGAAAACTGTGAAGATTATCCAAAGAAGGATTTGACTTCACAAATAGATATATAGATATTTTGATAACTACAGCAGCCAAGTGATAGGTTAAATGGAGGTAAACCTAAGGAACAAGCGTGCCTTTTAACCAGCTAGCCTTTTCATAAACTGATTGTTGTTGTTGTTGTTTAGTCGTTTAGTCGTGTCCGACTCTTCGTGACCCCATGGACCAGAGCACGCCAGGCACCTCTGTCCTCCACTACCTCCCGCAGTTTGGTCAAACTCATGCTGGTAACCTCGAAAACACTATCCAACCATCTCATCCTCTGTCGCCCCCTTCTCCTTGTGCCCTCCATCTTTCCCAGCATCAGTGTCTTCTCCAGGGAGTCTTCTCTTCTCATGAGGTGGCCAAAGTACTGGAGCCTCAGCTTCACGATCTGTCCTTCCAGTGAGCACTCAGGGCTGATTTCATTAAGAATGGATGCATTTGATCTTCTTGCAGTCCATGGGACTCTCAAGAGTCTTCTCCAGCACCATAATTCAAAAGCATCAATTCTTCGGCGATCAGCCTTCTTTATGGTCCAGCTCTCACTTCCATACATCACTACTGGGAAAACCATGGCTTTAACTATACGGACCTTTGTTGGCAAGGTGACGTCTCTACTTCTCAAGATGCTGTCTAGGCCTGTCATTGCCCTTCTCCCAAGAAGCAGGCGTCTTTTAATTTCGTGGCTGCTGTCACCATCTGCAGTGATCATGGAGCCCAAGAAAGTAAAATCTCTCACTGCCTCCATTTCTTCCCCTTCTATTTGCCAGGAGGTGATGGGACCAGTGGCCATGATCTTCGTTTTTTTGATGTTGAGCTTCAGACCATATTTTGCACTCTCCTCTTTCACCCTCATTAAAAGGTTCTTTAATTCCTCCTCACTTTCTGCCATCAAGGTTGTGTCATCTGCATATCTGAGGTTGTTGATATTTCTTCCGGCAATCTTAATTCCAGCTTGGGATTCATCCAGCCCAGCCTTTCGCATGATGTATTCTGCGTATAAATTAAATAAGCAGGGAGACAAAATACAGCCTTGTCGTACGCCTTTCCCAATTTTGAACCAATCAGTTGTTCCATATCCAGTTCTAACTGTAGCTTCTTGTCCCACATAGAGATTTCTCAGGAGACAGATGAGGTGATCAGGCACTCCCATTTCTTTAAGAACTTGCCATAGTTTGCTGTGGTCGACACAGTCAAAGGCTTTTGCATAGTCAATGAAGCAGAAGTAGATGTCTTTCTGGAACTCTCTAGCTTTCTCCATAATCCAGCGCATGTTTGCAATTTGGTCTCTGGTTCCTCTGCCTCTTCTAAATCCAGCTTGCACTTCTGGGAGTTCTCGTTCCACATACTGTTTGAGCCTTCCTTGTAGAATTTTAAGCATAACCTTGCTAGCGTGTGAAATGAGTGCAATTGTGCGGTAGTTGGAGCATTCTTTAGCACTGCCCTTCTTTGGGATTGGGATGTAGACTGATCTTCTCCAATCTTCTGGCCACTGCTGAGTTTTCCAAATTTGCTGGCATATTGAGTGTAGCACCTTAACAGCATCATCTTTTAAAATTTTAAATAGTTCAGCTGGAATACCATCACTTCCACTGGCCTTGTTATTTGCAGTGCTTTCTAAGGCCCATTTGACTTCACTTTCCAGGATGTCTGGCTCAAGGTCAGCAACCACACTACCTGGGGTGTACGAGACATCCATATCTTTCTGGTATAATTCCTCTGTGTATTCTTGCCACCTCTTCTTGATGTCTTCTGCTTCTGTTACTTCCTTACCACTTTTGTCCTTTATTATGGTAATCTTTGTACGAAATGTTCCTTTCATATCTCCAATTTTCTTGAACAGATCTCTGGTTCTTCCCATTCTGTTGTTTTCCTCTATTTGTTTGCACTGCTCGTTTAAGAAGGCCTTCTTGTCTCTCCTTGCTATTCTTTGGAAATCTGCATTCAATTTCCTGTATCTTTCACTATCTCCCTCGCATTTTGCTTGCCTTCTCTCCTCCGCTATTTGTAAGGCCTCGTTGGACAGCCACTTTGCTTTCTTGCATTTCCTTTTCATTGGGATGGTTTTCGTTGCTGCCTCCTGCACAATGTTACGAGCCTCCATCCATAGTTCTTCAGGCACTCTGTCCAGCAAATCTAAATCCTTAAACCTGTTCCTCACTTCCACTGTGTATTCATAAGGGATTTGACTTAGATTGTATCTTACCGGCCCAGTGGTTTTTCCTACTTTCTTCAGTTTAAGCTTGAATTTTGCTATAAGAAGCTGATGATCTGAGCCACAGTCAGCTCCAGGTCTTGTTTTTGCTGACTGTATAGAGCTTCTCCATCTTTGGCTGCAGAGAATATAATCAATCTGATTTCGATACTGCCCATCTGGTGATGTCCATGTGTAGAGTCGTCTCTTGTGTTGTTGGAAAAGCGTGTTTGTGATGACCAGCTTGTTCTCTTGACAGAACTCTATTAGCCTTTGCCCTGCTTCGTTTTGATCTCCAAGGCCAAACTTGCCAGTTGTTCCTTTTATCTCTTGATTCCCTACTTTAGCATTCCAATCCCCTATAATGAGAAGAACATCCTTCTTTGGTGTCACTTCTATAAGGTCTTGTAAGTCTTCATAGAATTGGTCTATTTCAGTTTCTTCAGCACCAGTGGTTGGTGCATAAACTTGGATTACTGTGATGTTAAAAGGTCTGCCTTGGATTCGTATCGAGATCATTCTATCATTTTTGAGATTGCATCCCAGTACAGCTTTCACCACTCTTTTGTTGACTATGAGGGCCACTCCATTTCTTTTACGGGTTTCTTGCCCACAGTAGTAGATGTGATGGTCATCCGAACTGAATTCGCCCATTCCCGTCCATTTTAGTTCACTGATGCCCAGGATGTCAATATTTATTCTTGCCATCTCATTTTTGACCACCTCCAACTTACCTAGGTTCATGGTTCTTACATTCCAGGTTCCTATGCAATATTTTTCTTTACAGCATTGGACTTTCCTTTCGCTTCCAGGCATATCCGCAACTGAGCGTCCTTTCGGCTTTGGCCCAGCCGCTTCATCAGCTCTGGATCTACTTGTACTTGCCCTCCGCTCTTCCCCAGTAGCATGTTGGACGCCTTCCGACCTGAGGGGCTCATCTTCCAGCGTCATAACTTTTATATGCCTGTTGTCTTTGTCCATGGAGTTTTCTTGGCAAGGATACTGGAGTGGCTTGCCGGTTCCTCCTCCAGGTGGATCACGTTTGGTCAAAACTCTCCACTATGACCTGTTCATCTTGTGTGCCCTGCTCGGCGTAGTTCATAGCTTCTCTGAGTTCTTCAAGCCCCTTCGCCACGGCAAGGCAGTGATCCATGAAGGGGCATAAACTGATTAGTAAGCATGAAAGGAAGAAGATGTGGGAAATGTGGCTGAAATCTGTGGCCAGGCATTTATCTCCTGTAGACTGTTATGTTAGCTTTTGTAACAAAGCCTTGTAGAATATCACAGATATTAAATGTGTGGTGCTCATTTTAACATTACTAGTGCAGTATGTTATTGACCAGCTAATTATGCTGAATTCCATTTATAAACATAGGTAACCACTAAGTTTATGGAGACTTTTTGTGCAGCTTTAATAGGATATTGATTGAGAGCAAGGTTTGAGTGGGCGGCCATTGAATTGTGTAATGGCATACAAAAGGCAAGGTCACTGCAACGGTTGATTCTAAGCCTGCCGTCTATTTTGTATTATAATTTTTCTTTTTTCGCATCTGCCTTTTCATAGCCAAACTCGGGTTGTAGCCTGTGGGCAGTGGTGCTTTGCTATTGAATATGAACTTAGCTTCTTTAGCGTTTAGTTCCATGCTGCTGATTTTTAACTACTCCTCTTACAATATTGATTAGCACAGCGGAAAACTCAAAGGCTTGTGCAAGGAGAAACAGTGTAGCTATCTTGCAGCAGAATATAAGAGATACAACCCTTCAAAATACTGGCTGGTCAATCATCTTTCATTCAGCACTTCTCATACAAAATCAGCTCCTAGCTGAGACTGCGTTTGTATGAACAATCCTGAACACCGCTTAAATTGAAATGAAGTCAGTGACAGTTGAGAAGGTTGCATAATTTCCGCCAAATCATTCAATATAATACAACAAGTGAACCCTTTCCACTAGTGGTTAACTAGTTAAAGAAGGTGAATTTCATAACCACAGGCACTCCATCATGATTTTATTTATTCCAAGCACAGAAAGAGGTTCTGAGCCAAACCACAAAGGTCCCTGGCTAAGGTTATACCCTGTTTGCCATTTCTACCTAAAAGTGCTCTGGCACTCATATTTATTGACTAATTGCTGGTAGCCATTCTACATTTTCAGGCTTCAGCTACTGAGAAAACTGTGGCTGCTCTGGATCCAGGGATCTGTTGCAACAGGCTGCATGATCCTAAGGTCTGCTTAAATCACTCTATACACACAGGTCTGGTTCGCAGGACACAGTAACCCAACCTTACCATGTGGATGTTGCAGGTATCCAAAGGGGAACTCGTCACTCTGCTTCTCCCTGATCTTTGCATGCTGTACTGAGCTAATCCAAGATTTCACTTAGCATGTTGTCCAAACCCAGGCCCATGATTAAGCTCTCTCCTCGCTAACCATAAGCTGTAGTCAAAACCAAACCATGGTTAGAGCTTGTGGTTAGTCTGGACAGAACTTAACCACAAGCCTGAGTTTGGATGACATGCCAACTTGCTCAGTGCAGCAAGCAAATAAAAAAGATCAGGGAACAACAAAGTGCTCCAAGTTCCTTTTTGCAAGCCCACATGTTTGTGTGGTCCTGGTAAACCAAAAAAAATAAACTGTGCCTTTCCTGCCAGCTTTCAGCAGTGTGAATAATTCAGGGCATGATTCAGTTAATGAGTTCCGTCAATGGAAGCCTGAGCAATGACTTTCGCCTGTACAATGGAGCTTTCCCATCTCTCCTTCTTCAGTATGTCCCACACCCCTGAAATTGGCTTGGGGGCGGTCAAGAAAACCCCCAGAACAGTGCATGAGTGGAGGAGAGGGGGGGAATCATTCCACATGAGAAGCTGAAATGCTTGCACTGGCAAAACGATCGACACAGTGTGATGTTGAATCCCTCTCATTGTTTCTCACTTCCACAGAAATGACCATGTTAAATCCCTGTGTATGTTAATTTCCCATCAACATTACATTCTAGTCAGCAGGCTTAGGTGCCTCAAACTAGATTTGTTGGGTTTTTTGTAGAATCAACTATCTTAAGCCAGAGATAAACTGTGTCAACTTCCATCCCAACTTCCATCCTGACCACTTTATAGCAGACTGGGATCAATGATGATGATGATACCACCCTATACCTGCTGGTCTCAGGACAGTTCACAGGATAAAATCAGAATATAAAACTACATAATCAAAATAAAAACAACAACAACAACAACAACCCAATAACACCCTCCCCAAGGATCTACCAAGTTCAAAACTGCAATGGCAGTAGTCACAATGTACCACCTGTTCACTGGGACCTCTTTCTTGCAATACCTTTTGCTCCCTCCCATCCTGCACTTTCAGCCTTAGTGATACAGCCCAAAACCAGCAATCTGTCTGGCCTTACAAAATCTTCAGGTCAAAAGGTGATAAAAGAAGAGGTTTGACCTCCCAAGGTGATTGTGGGGAGTCATGCTGTACATGAGGGTTCACTGCTTTATTGCTTTTTAAGCAATAATGATTCATGCTGTACAGTAGTTGAATTATTGCAAGTTTCAAACACTAGGGTGCCACCTTATGCCAATCTAAAACATACATTTCATTTTAGTTTCCTATTGCCAGAGACGCTACATACAATTCACCTGTTTGTGTGACAGTGAAACAGATTGTTATCTGTTGCTTTAACGGAAGAGTCTAACCAAAGGCTGCATACCTAGACAGTCTAATGCCAGGCAACAGTACCACAAGATTCACTTTTTCCTAGGTTTTCTAGTTGCAATAAATTATATCATCCTTGTTGTGTTTGGTTTACTGTTTGAATAGACTGATTTATAAAGTAAAATATTGACTAGAAGTTTAATAACTAGAGCAGGTGAAAAATAAGCTTATTAATTTGATGTGTGGATATGAGTGTGGATGTGTGTGTTTGCGTGGGGAGGATCCCTCTGTCAGTACTTTAAAATTATTGCATCAACACGAGGATCTAAGTGTGACATATAGATCTCTTCTGTACACAGAGATCTCCATTTAGTTTAATGAGATAGTGATCCATATGTGTAATAAACTATGCATATAGATTGGCACCTTCCACTGAAATGAATATGGACATTTCTCTGAATATGTGTTGGAGCAAATAAAAAATTAAGCCCCCCGCCCTTCCGCAGAATTAGAGAAAATTCTGGCAAAAGCATTCCTAAAATGGCAGTAATAATTAACTGGAGTTAGATTATGAGGAGTTAGATTATGATTTAAATTTAGTTTTTCACTGGAGATGAAAATCAGCAAAGCACTAACTTCTTGAGCCCTGGGACAATGGAGTCCATTTCTCCTTGAACTGTCTGGATTATGTCATAGTAAAATACAATCAAGGAACCTTTGATCAATTGAACAGGGTGGTGACAGGTACTCCTAATTCACTGTTGTTAGTGAATATTGACAAACTGGTAATGATCATACTGCAGAATGTCATTCAGACCAAGAATATTAGCATTCTTTAAAGGTCAAAAGCAATAGCTTCATAGAGACAGAATTCCATACAATTCCAGCATCAGATACTTCACATTCTACATAGAATGACCATATATTTCAGCACAAGAACCATTATTTTCAAAAAGACTGGGCATGACCCCATATTTGTGCATGAATCTGTATTTAAAGGTTGCTAAACCACTGGTTGTATACATCATCAGTGTTACATCAAACAAATATTGCACATGCATGTACACAGGTGGTGCAAATGCAAAGCCTATGCTATTGTGCATTAAAAGACCGACTGTTTAAAGTTTGGTTAAACATTAACGTTCTAATTTCAAAAATGTAGAAATGGGCTCTGAAAATATTTGCAATGTGATGCAACTGTTCTCAAACTGTGGGTCCTGACACATCGGTGATTTCCGACTTGTTCCTAGGTGTACTGAACAATCAGCATTTGTTTCCCCTCTATTCCGAGGGCAAATGGATAAGAGCCAGCCATTTATATCTTCTTCCACTAAGCCTGTCAATTCTCGAGCACATTCTACACAGAAACCTATATGCAAAGTTATGCCAACTTTCTAGCCCTCAGGGCTCCTCGTGGTTGGACACCCAGCTCCTCTCTGCTTCAAGTCACAGTGTAGAAGTGGTGTGTGTGTGTGTGTGTGTGTGTGTGTGTGATATAACACCTTTATTGTGCTTTATGTAAACGGCTTAGGCAGGCATGGCCAAACCTGGCCCTCCAGCTGTTTTGGGACTACAATTCCCATCATCCCTGACCAGTGGTCCTGTTAGCTATGGATGATGGGAGCTGTAGTCCAAAAACAGCTGGAGGGCCAAGTTTGGCCATGCCTGAGCTTAGGGATCCTGCGTATTATTATTATTATTATTATTATTATTATTATTATTATTATTTTGTTACAAATAAATAGCAAACAATAGTGGCACACAACAGCAATGCTGAAACACAACAGCAGCTCCCTCCCATCAATTGGGACTACCAGGACAGAGCAACCCAATCAGTTGCAGTTTCTTCTAGAGTGCCGTTTGGTGGCCATATATGTCCTTAATCAGTGTAACATCACAAATTGTATCAGGCTAGAGTCTGCATGCATGCTTTGCTTTTCTACTACAGCAATTTGTAGGACAGCAGGTTTCAGAATGAACAACGTCCTTTTGTAAAATCAGGACCCTA